>NC_042494.1:106089054-106093216 GCF_005508785.2 Acyrthosiphon pisum
TATTTAATTATATTATAAGCATAGATTTACTTTAACTCGAAATTACACGGCATTAACTAACTTATTGTTTAACGAACTGGAATCTACGGATCCCACCGCTGCCACCAAAATGTTATGGACGTCTCCACAACCGAGTTTGTTCGTTAGTAAATAAATACGAGGTGTTTGAGTTATCACTAATACTTTATTAATATAATCAATTTTAAAAGAAATTTAGTTGCACAGAATAATTATTAGACTTAAGAAAACAACAGAGGCTCTGCTCGATGGTCTGCCAGGACTACACTGAATATTACACAGACAGCGAGACACGGTATAGGGGCTCGCTCGGGCTCAAAACTGTCCACACAGCGAATTCCTTAAGACCGTGTGACTCTGTCTGTTCACACATTAATATGCTTCACACTATACTATATTATACTATTACTATATCTCATACTGCGTATAGCATACAGACAGGGGTTCACAACACTAATAACGATATTTCATATAGGTGTGATTATGTATTTATGTGAAATTGTGGTACAGGTAGGTATTATATATTAGAGGCAAAGTGTATGGTTTATAATTTTGTATAGGTATGTACTAAAAAGTATATTTTTAATTAAGTATACTCAACTGAATTTGACCATAAAACAGTTTAAAATATTATTTCAATTGAAGCATAGCGGAAACGATAGGTAGATCGATTATAATAGGTAGTCGGAAAATACAGATATTAGGTATCAAGTTATATATAAAAGACACATATGTAAATCCACAGTTTTTGACACTAAGTTGTACACACATATTATTTGGGATACCTTACGAGTCGTAACTCGTAAGAGTATATAGAATAGAAGCCACGGATAACAACATTTATATAATAATTAATAATTATATTATTTAAGGCAATGTATTGCTGAGGCTTATAAAATCTAAAAATACTCAACCAATTTTGGCTATTTAAGGAAGGTTCAGATGATTGATTTTACCAGTTGTTTTAGGAAGGCTTACCCGCTATAAAAATTACTATCGAAATTTATTGGTTCACGTAAGAAAAAAATTTGCTCCTTACTATTTGCCGTAGATGGATTGTCCATCTCGGTTATATTTAATCCCGGGCAACGCTGGGTAATATAGCTAGTATAATAATTGTATGAACTCAAATGCATGTAAAAAAATATAAACAATGGTCAATACTTAATATTTAAATTTATAATGGAATCTTCTAGAATGTAGATAGTGATCGATATAATTACAATGTTTCTTGTGGCCATTTGGTTTGTTACTATACGATTTCGCCCATATAATATGTATTATTTAAACCTGACACCAAAGCAATTTTTCTATAATTAAAATCATAAAACTTGTGTTTAAATATATTATACCTAAGTACTTTGAATTTTGATCGAATTTAATTCAAATTCATAACATGATATGTAATGTTTTTATATATTATACATATTATAATCTATAATCTATATAATGTAAAATCGTCATTATAATATTTTATTTTTTATAATTTAATATAATTTCATATATGTTCATTTTATAAGTTATTTGCGTTCTATAAAAATATTCCGATGTTATTGAAATATCGACGATTTTATAATTAAATATTATGTTGAACTATAAATTTGAACTCCAATATTTTTATAATTGGCATGTACTACCTATATGACTCGCTAGTCGCTACCAGTAAAAACATTATGACGTATTTCATGTAAGAAATTGTTGTTGTTTTATGAATGAGGTGAATTTGTGAATTTGTGTATAATATGTAGTATGGAGGGATTTATATTACCTCCCCCATCTAATTAACAATATAATTCATGCGGGCTACTCCATCAGAACTATATAAATGTTAAAATGTATACGTCATTATTATAACACGAGTTATTTGTTTTAGGAACGGGCATAATGTGCAATCCATTAATCGAAAAACGTCAAACTGTATCATGCTCAGTGTTGGTAACTATATTCTGTCTATAAAAATACTATTACCTACAATCATCACCAGTGGCTAATATATAATTTAATTTCAGGGGGGGGGGGGAATCCTGAGGGGGATTCTCGACACTATAACAATAATAATAATAATAATAATAATTCTACACTCACATACGTTTATTTTCTGGGCGGGGGAGGTTGAACCTCTAACCACCTATATCATTTCCCTATTCAACTACAATCCTACACAGTAGGTAATTGGAATATATGTTTGATTATTTAAAAAAATTATATTTCACAAGTTCACGACCACTTTTTTTAATTTGGTAAAAATACAGTCTAATATAGGTAATACATAATTTTAAAAATATTACTTTTCTCAGCATAAAATATTTTCTATGGGTTTTTAAAATATTAAAATATTAAATTAGAAAAATAAAAATAATATTTGTTGGGTGCTTTTAAGAAGCCAAATAACAGTAAAAGCGTTTACCTTCATCACATACTATGTAAAAAATAAATAAAAATTATTTGATATATTAGGTCATCGATGCATCTTTAGAGGACGCGTGTGTTATTATAACATTATCTCATCTTATAAGCGTATTGCATACCAAATTTGTGTTCAGCAGTTCCAATTATGTGTAGTAACGTTTAATAAAAGAGTGAATAGACATATAGATCTAATATCAAACTTAAAGGTAAGAATATTCTGTATTAGATAATAAATCAATTTATGTAATAGGTTACTACTTACTAGTAAGTTATTAGTAAATAGGTGATTCTCATCATATTATTATTATATTATTATATTATTCTAGGCCCTATGGTAATTTTATTTTGAATAATAGATAAACTTACTATTGATACCATATTGAATATTCATACAAGTGGCGCATTTGACCATTTTTGGATTATATTATTATCAGATCGATAGAAGAATGATAGGCCAATCAAAAATATTATATGAATATTCTGTTTGAGTAAAATGAATATTAATTTCATATCTAAGCTATGAAAATGTTGGTGCTATTTGGGCTACTAAAATTGGGCTACTGAAAACAAATTTGCTACACAAATGACGCTCTGCCTATAGTATCGTCCGTATAAATATTAAATAAACGTTAAATATTAAAAGTTCGTGCAAATACTCTTAAATCTTTAAATTATAATAATTCTACAATCAAAAATGAATGAAGAGAGGCTCAATGGACACACCTTAATAAATATACGAAATTCCTAGGACCAGATATCCATCAAGTTTTTGTGGTAAAAACTTCTCAGCGATTGTACTGCGGGAAAAATAATTTTTAAAAAATCCGGGAACTTCTCTGTAAGCGTGTTGGTGCTCTTTTAAATATTCGGAAAGTGAATATCGTTGGTGCATTGGGGTGGTAAAAATTTAAAATTCCCATTAATTTTCAAAAGCGCCAAGAAAAACCAAAGAAAAATTAAGGAAAAACGGGAATTTTTACGCAAAATCGATTTTTCACAAAATTGAATTTGGTTTTTGGTGTAACTTTTTCTATACATGATACAATTTTCAAAATATTTTGATTTGTATTGAGCTGTTTACGGACAATTTCAGTTTCCAATTTAATTAGTTTTTTTTTCTATGAATGTCAATAAAACTTTATTTGTTGAGTAAAAATACTTGAAAATTTAATACAAGGCTCCTACTTTATTATTACAATGACATTTGAAAAATATTAAAAATTCTTAGTCACAGTTTTATTTATTAGCATTTAAAGTTCAAAAATTCACAAAATATGTAAAAAATCACGAAAATTAGCAAATTATTTAGAGTTAATAATTGGTAAAAATTTTTCTTTTTAGAACTTAGATTTTAAAATGTAATACAAAATTCCTTATAGGATAATCTATCTTTACCAAAAAAACAATGTCTATAAGAAACTCAAATTAAATTTTTATGAGCGTTTGAAATTCATATTTTTACAACATTTGATATTCACTCGATTTCTCATGTGACAAAATTCTTATTTTATTGTAATTAAAAAATGAATGACTGTAGATACATGAAAATTTCACTGAATGTTTATATTAGCATTTTCTATATACGATAAAATTTTGAAAATAATTTGACTATTTTTGAGCTGTGTACAGACATTGTAAGTTTTCAATTTTTTTAGTTTTTTTTTCTATAAATATCAATAAAGTTATTTCTGTTGTGCCAAAAAGTGTAAAAATTTAATACAAAGCTCCTGATATA
>NC_042494.1:106093569-106120172 GCF_005508785.2 Acyrthosiphon pisum
CATTTTAAGTTAAAATTTGGACAAAATTACATATTAAAAAACCTGGAATAAATATTTTATTATTTGTTGTGATTGTAATGATTGTATAATATTATTTGTGGGTACTTAAAACTTCTAAAGTATACTATTATATATCTATGATAGTACCACGGTTTGTTGTTGATGTATAACGCGTTACCTGATGGATATTGGGATATAATTAATTTGGAATTTATTATTAATACCTATTATAGGTCAATTTTTTTTTTAATACTATAGATAAGTATACCTATAATAGGTATGTCTAATATCTAGACAGACAAACCGTCTCCGCTCACAATCGTTTTTCTTATACAGTGATATTATATCATTGAATTCAAATGTAATACTATCCATTATACAGTGACTCACTATTGTAACCTACTGTACAACAGAGCGACATCCACTTTTTTCCATTTAAAATATATATTATTCGTTGAACAAATAATTTATTGTTACATTTTTTTCTACTTTATCTCTATTCTATAATAAAAAGAATAAAATTTACCACCCCAGTGGTTGAATTCAAAATGTAGGATATATCATTTTCAGAAATTAGCAATAACAATAACTACAATATGTAATTATATTATATTATTTGTATAGCCAAAAAAATAGTCATATGTTTTTTAATTTAATTATAAAAAAAATAATTTCTTCCGGAGGAAGGTCGGGCAGCTAGTTGATCATAAAATAATGACTAAATTCTAATGATTTTGAAATCATTAAACATGCCTACCTAAATGGATAAACATTTAAAACGTATAAACGCACTTACCTATACCTATTAAAGGTGTTTTGACTATACAATTATAAGGTATTAACATTTTTAAGTTATTAACTAAATGCTTGTAAAAATAGTGTTCGTTCTGAATAATATTATAAAATTATAATAATAATTTTTTTTTTTAAACTTCAAGCATACTTTATATTGCAAGTCGTGTTTACAGAAACATGTTCAGCTGTACAAATGAGGAGTGCATTGATGCGTCATCAATTTGCGATGGAGTCGCAGATTGTTCAGATAAGTCAGATGAAACCCATAGTTTGTGTGCTCCATTGTTTAAAACGTACGGAAATAAAGCTTATACGTTTTAAGTGATTAACAAAATGTATAATATCTGTTCTTATTTTATATTTATATTATTTATGTAAATATAGATGTCCGGGATCTGCGTTTCGTTGTAATTACGGTGCATGTGTAAGTAAAAATGCAAAATGCAATGGTAGAAACGATTGTGTCGACGGATCAGATGAACAATTACCGGAATGTAAAAAACTAGGCCTAAGTATTCCTTCTAGCCCTACAAGACCGCAACAAACTCAAGTAGCCAGTCAGGCTAAATGCTTGTAAGTAATTGATTTTAAATTTTAAATTGTATAATTGTTTGATTAGAATATATCTATGTACTTAATGATTTGCTTCTTATTTTATAATATGTATAAAATTTATTATACGTAGAACAATAATATTATATAAACCAGCTAACAGTAATCTAACTCGAACTATAGCAATAACTCGACAACTTTTTAGCTATAGCCTATAGATATAAATATATAAATCACTGGCTATTTTTCTTTAGTTTCAATGACATTTTAATATTTTACTATTATTTATCTTTAACATGACATTACATATTCGAATATAAACTCATATTAGTCAAATTATATTAACTGTATTTTGGGAAAATAAAAAAAACTGTCTATTTATTATTTAGACCTCGGGAAGAGTATCGCTGTACATCTGGCCAATGTATAGATGTAACAACCATCTGTGATGGAACTTCAGATTGCAATGACGGATCTGACGAAACATCGGAATTGTGTAAATCAAGGGTGTACGTATATTGATTGGAATTAAAATAGAAAACGTACAACACGCATACATGTATCTGTAAATACCTATTGTATTAATATTTAACGTTAAAGGTGTCCAACGAGTACATTCACGTGCAACTATGGTGCCTGTATAAGTAAACAAAGAAAATGCGACGGTTCTCAGCAATGTGCTGACGGTTCCGATGAAGCAGGCTGCGGTTCCAACGGAGACCGCAAACCTTTGACACCTGTTAATCAACATCACCCAACATCACAATTCACGCAGAGACCGACCACTACCTATCAAACTAATGGACCAACAACGCAGAGAACAACAACGCAGAGAACAACAACGCAGAGAACAACAACGCAGACTAGTAATATGAGGTATTTTCTGTTTGTGAATTTGTTAAAGGTTAACAATTATTTCAAATCATTTAAGATGGCCCAAACAAAATATATCATTGGTAAAAAGTTTAAAACGCTTGGACATGGATTTGGTTACTTATAAATATTAAGAGCGTCACTGACTAATGTTACGTAGTATATTATGGTAGGTACCTATCTAACTATCTAAGTACCAAACTATATTAAAACGTTGTCTAGGTTAGACAAGACACTTGGTTATATCTAGTGGCGAGTACAATTTAACGTAAATTGAAATAAAATATTGATAATATAAATTAGCAGGCTGAATGATTATTAAATATACATTTTGTTAATTAATCAAAATAGTTACTAGGTAGTCTGGTAGTTTGGTATAGGTACCTAACTATATGAAGGAACTCCGTTGTAATACAAAACGAGTCTATGAAGACACATATGCGGTTGGGATGTTTATATAATATTATCGTATAGGTAGAATATAATATGTTAATACGTTATATTTTAGATTCTGAGCGGAGCGAGGAAGTTATTGGTTTTACAATGGTGTTTATTTATTTATTATTTTAATTTTTTTTTTTATATCCTGTATACAAAATTTATACCAGAAGGAGTGCTTCGATTTCAACATATAGTACCTTATCTTTTAGCAAATTGGATCAAGATGGTACTTTAGAGGGGCCATTTTTCGATTTTCTCAATAGTTATTTAATGCTATGGGAAAAACCACCGAAAAATTACGAAAAAACACTAAAATGCGATTTTAATTTCTAACGCTTTGTTTATCATCATAGAAACGAATACAAAATTATAATATTAATTCAACTTATACATGATATATAATAAATAATAACAATATAAAATACCCAGACTGACAAACCATCTCCGCTCTGAATCGTTTTTCTTATACAATGATATTAAATCATTGAATTCAAGTCTAATACAATCCATTATACAATGATCCACTTGTAACCTACTGTACAGCAGAGCGACATCCACTTACCTGCTTTTTTATATTATGATTATTAATAATGCAATATCAATACTGTAATGGGGTTTCATATTATATTAGTACCGGGTGACCGAGTTTGGCTTGGGTTCATTTTCTTTCAATTTATATAATATGTATTTGGTAAAGTAAAAAGTTAAAATTATAATTAATATTACATTTAGTAGGATTATTTCAAGCGTTGATATCAAAAACCACGTAGCTCTGATAAAATACAGGACAAACCGCACACATTTCAAAATTGTTGTACACAAAAATCTCACACTTTATAAATATGTATAATCTATTATTTATTATTTATATTTTAATTGATTCAGAATAAAAATTATTTACAATTTATATATATATTTAAAAATTTTAAATATTAATTAAAAAATACATTAAAAAAATATGTCCAAAGTTGTATTGGCTGAAATCGATTAACGACGTTTTTTTTAATTGAAAAAAAATATAAAAATATAAAATATAAAGTTTTTTTAAAAAATTTTTCCCAAAATTTTCAGTATTATTCACTCGAAATGTTCTGTACTTACTTAAAATCGTGTCAAGTACTTTATTACTATCAATAATTTTAGTATCCATTATAATTAAAAATATTTAAATGAAAACGATAAAAGTCACATACATATTTTTAATATGTCGAAGGCTTTAAAAAAAAATTCAAAATAAATTAAAATTTGTTTTAAAAATGATTACTTGAGTAAAATTCAAGTCAGTAGGTACATTGTAACTTGGAATGCAACGTACCTAAAATGCGTATTTCTCTCATAAAATGGAGGTGTGTGAAATCCCTTTAACAGGCAAATAGTTGCTTGTGTGCCTATACAATTTTTTTTGAAAACGGCTTCAAGGATTTTGTCAAAATGTCGTACCTATTAATACTATTGGTTAAAACATTCTAGGTGAAAAATTTGTAAATATAGATATTAATATAAAAAAAATGGTGTGCCTATATTCGGCTTTGGCTGAAAGCTAGGTAAAAATAAAGCGTAGCAATACATCATTCACACAAATATTACATAATATTACATTCAGTTATGTTCATATCATAAATTCTTATTCGTTTAAATTTTAGTTATTATTGCATTATATTCTTTAAAGGTCATGCATGGTACCGTATATGGAGGGAACTGTGTATTCTTTATTCGAAACTGAATCAGATCAAAATCCTTCTTTATCACCTGGGTCATTAGTTGGTCCGAGTACCGCAGTTGAAGAGACCTGCGAAGAAGGATATTATAAAACTACTTCTAATAGAATTATAATTTGTTCAGGAAATGGAAAATGGAAACCTAAGGCTGATAAATTATGTTTGAGTAAGTATGTATTAATGGTATATATAAACATATTTACAAAACACAGTTAGTATAATATATAGGATTCTAGGCATTCCTTGATAATTGACTTATTTTCACTGTATAATATTTTATTATTTTGAATACACTAATAGAATAATTGATTTATGTTTCATGAAATATACTAATTTTGAATTGATTTATGTTTTAAGAAAGATGCCCATCTGTGTTTTCGGAAAGCTTAGATGTCGAATGTATTTTCAATGGTAAAAAATATGATTGTTCAAACCCATCAATACCGGGCACTGTATTAACACCAAAATGTAAAGTTACACACACTATACCAAATGGACAAATAGAGACACCAATTAAATTACGTTGTCAACAAGATGGAAAATGGAGTGACCGACTTTACACGTGTATCCCATGTAATTATATTTTTAAGTACAATAAGTTCTAATTTATGACATTTAGCAATTGATCAAAAATTGATCCGGGACAACTTGTTTTTGTTATTTTGTCGTAGCCATTTCATCATTAAACTGTTAAAATGTTTTACTTATTTAAGTAAATTAAAAATTCAAGCTCTTATAATATATAAGATATCAATTACCATTATTCCATTAGGTAAGTACCACACTAGCAATAAAATCTATATATATAAAAATGAATGTATGTGTGTCCATATTACCATGGCAACCAATTATATATTATTTTGAAATTTCCGATAAAATGTTTTGTATATAAATGGTTGCCATGGTGATATGTAGAATTATTATTCATATAGAGTTGGCAATTTTAATGGGCAACGAAATGAACGGGATCAGATATTTATATATATATAGATAGATTATACCTCTGATCAGAAGATAGGCTAATTTAAAAAGGGAGAGAACCAACCCCGGGAGGTGCTCAAACAGGAATTTTGAGATTTCCGATGGAAATTTTTGTTTTTAAATGGTTGCCATGGGTTTTGAAGCTATTATAATAACAATTATTGGTTGCCGGGAAACGAAGTGCACGGGATCAGCTAGTAATAAATAATAATAATAAAAAAAAAACAAAACAAAGTAAATAATAAAAATGTATACTAATATTGTTATAAAAATGACTCATTTTCTTATAAATATTAAATTTATTTATTTCAATTTATCAATATTCTTAATTTTTTTTAGAGTTGCCCATTTTTGAGCCATTTCTTTAAAGAAATGTTATCCACCAAAATTTTTTTCAGAAGAAAGCAACATCAAATTGTTTAATCTAGAGTCTTCTTGGGTTGTTCTTAAATAGTTTTTGACTATTTGCAATTTGCTAAATGACCTCTCATTGCCAGCAACGGTTATAGGTGCTGTACACGATAAGCGGCATAATAGATTGGCCAATAGCAAAGCAGTTTTTAATTTTAACTATTGCTACCTAGATCACTCATATCATTCTCACTATATTCTAGTCAATATCACTATCACAATCGTATATAAATTATCAGTTGTCCATTATGTACAGTTATTGAGTTTTTCATAAATGTAAAATGGCCAACTGAAAAGTTAAGAAACCAATTATTGGGGGGGAGGTATTATGAGCACCCTACACCCCCACTAGGTTTGCCACTGTCTGTGTGGATCAATAAATGAATTGTTTTTATAATGATGTGTTGTTTTTATTTTTTTTTATACCTCTGTACACGATAATAGTAGTAAAAACAATACTACGATTTTCAACTTCAGTATCTTTTCTGGTGGGAAAGTGAATCTAGTTGGTAGTTTAATAAGAATGTCAAAATTGACAACTGTTGGTTGTTTGGTGTAACTCAAAAACTAATAACCATATAGATATCTGAAATGTTCATCAAATAATTATGTTATCTTTTTACATTATTTGTATATGATAAGATTTAAAAAATAATATGACCGTTTTTAAGCTATTTATAGATATTTAATGTATTTTCTGTAAATATCGATAAAATTATTAAAATAATAATTGGTTTTAACGATTCGCTGGGTCAAAAAGCTTAAAATTGAATACAAAATTCCTCACAAGTTAATTAATAGCAGCTTGAAAATATTGAAGATACATAGGTACAGTCATACAGGCACGATGTTTTTTATAAGCATTAAAGTTCAAATTATGATAAAATTCTTTAAAATATGTTAGCTATCTTATTTTACTGAATTATTGTTATGTACTGTACTAAATAAGGAATTTTTATTCCGTGAATTAATTAATAAATAAATAAATAAATAAATAAATAAATAAAATCACAAACATTTATTTTGTAGATAAGAACTCATAAAATGTTCAATTGTTATCGCTAACAGTTGAACATTTAAAAAAATGTTGGGCATAATTAGATCATACAATAATCAAAAAATCTAAAATATATATATATATATATATATATATGGTTTTTTTATTGATATTTTTAGCTTAAATTTGTATGCAATTAGATATTTAAACGAAGAAAAACAATTTTAGTAATTAATTTGTAATTTAAAACAATTATTCGTGGGTACTTGAAACTTACAGTCGTTGCTCAGTATCGTTTTACTTATAAAATGATTTATTGAATTCAAATATTTGAACCCGTCTATTATAATGACCCACTCAACGCTGAGCAGACTCACTTGTTCACCTTTTCAAGTATTAATACAATTATATTGTAAACACATTCATTAATTTTTGATGGTGATTTGAAAAAATGTGAAATGTCCTATTAACTCTAGATATTCTTACATTAATTAATGGCTTCTATAACACAAACATACTGAAAGCATTTGTCTTTTTAGTATTATATTCATGTTACCACTTAAAATATTTAAACAATTAGATTTTAATACAATCCATTCTTAAACTAATGTACTCATATACTGTTCTAGATTGTGGCCGACCATATACTCCAAACAAAATATTGATTCTAAATGGTGTTGAAGCTAAATATGGATCAGCCCCTTGGAATGTTGGAGTGTATCGAAAATCTAACAACAATAGTTTTAGCATGATATGTGGAGGATCACTGATTTCTACAAATTTAGTTGTATCTGGTAAAATAACTTTGTGTAGTGTATTGGTACTAAGTTCAAAATTACAAGCAATTTATTTTTAGCTGCTCATTGCTTTTGGCAAGAAAGGTTGACTAGTAGAATATTATTAAACGATGGTACGTATAAAGTTGGCGTTGGAAAGTACAAGAGTGACATTACAATTAAGGACAATGAATTTACCCAGATTTTCGATGCAAGTAACAAGCAGTTAAAAAAATAAAATACTTGCAGGTTTGACTCATTAAATATTTTGTAAACAACAATTTAGGTGGGATTGATTTACTTGAAAGAAGGTTATTATGGTTCTTCCGGATTTCATGCTGAAGATCTAGCTATTATTGTGTTATCAAACAAACTTAAACTAAGTGATGTAGTTATGCCTGTTTGTGTGGACTGGTCTAAAAGATATTCCGTTTTAAATGGAGCTGTTGGAAAAGTAAATTTTTTTAGTACTTTTATTACCTTTATACTTAAATTACGATGTATTAGTGGGCAGGTAAATTGTTTTTTAATGATGGGCTAAGAGAGGTTTTTATTGATGCAGAAAGCTCACTGACCTACTGCAGGACAATCCCTAAATAGTTTAAAACTTCTAACTATCTCAAACTACGAATTTTAAATAAATTGAAAATTCGAAAAATCAAAATTGAAATAAAAGAAATTATTTAAATTAATTATTTATCTATTTGGAGAAAAGGGAATTATGGGTGAGTAATGATCATGCATAGTAAATTATCCTGTGTATATTTTCAAAGAGACGTCCCAATAATAGGTAATACTAATTTTCCGTAAGAATAAGAATTTGAATGTATTTGGAATATAATTTTACAGCACTAATTAATGTATATGTAGTAATAGTTATATTGGTTTAAAGTTTTTGTTAGGTTAATAAAATGTATGTAATGGTACAAGCACATATTTTTGATTTTATAATACTTTCACGACAAATAAAATGTTTTATTTTTATTTTTTTATTCAAGCAGCCCGATCTTTCGATCTTTCTTTGGGTGATAAAATGTAAATAATTAAAAACATTGTTGACTGCACTGCTGAGTCGTGCATATGCACTTTATGTTGAAAAGAGACAACGTTATCAGTCAAATTATTGTGGGAAAGAGAGGTCCAACCAGTACTATTATGTGCAGCAGACTCTTGTAGTATAGATAATGTTAATAAGTTATTATAATTAACGAGAAATGAAGTGGTGAAGGGGACAGGGCCCACCTTGAGTTGGTAAATACCTACTGGATAAAATCATGCACCCCCCATCTCCCAGACAAAAACCTAAATACGCCACTGAATCACACTGTATGTATTTCTAAAGAGACGTCTCAATGAATATAAAATATGTACTTGGAATATGATTTGGTATTTTGGTACTTTCAAGAAATTTGTGAAATGGTTTAAAATATCAAAATCTGTCAAACTACAGATTTGAAATAAATTCAAAATTCAAAAAACCTAAATTAAAATAAAAGAACTAGGTATTTAAATTAATTATTTTTCTATTTGGATAGAAAGGGAATTAAATATTGGTGAACAATGACCATGCGTGATAAATCACCCCATATGTATGTTTAAAGGGACGTCTCAATAATACAGCTGATTTTCTACCTGAAAAAGAATATGAATGTACTTGGAATATGATTTGGTACTTTAAGGTAATCGTAATAGAGTTTTTACTCCATAACCTAATCGAAGCGAAAAGTTGATACCTATTATTTCTGTGGTTTAATATATGAATATTTTATGATTTGGTCATATATTTTATAATATAAATCGGTTGAATTTGTTGAATTATGTGATTTTATTTCAGCTTTTTCTTTACACACAAACTTAGTTAATTTTGTATTGCATACGTCAATTTTATTATTTTAGGTCGTTGGCTGGGGACAAACAGAAAATATGGTAGGAAGTACTGTTTTATTAGAAGCTAATATACCATATATTGACCATCAGACTTGTCGGAATATGTATCAAAATGGATTTCAAATCTTCATTACTGTTGATAAATTCTGCGCCGGTACTAAAAGTGGTGAGAAGTAAAAGTTTAGAATAATTAAATTATATTAGACCAACTACAAGGCATAATAATATGGTAGCTGACTTTTTTGTAAAATTTTTATCTTCGTTAGAAATCGTGGTTTCATAGTTTTGTAAAAACGTTATTTTCATTAAATTATATTAATATTCAAAATGTCGCTAAAATGTATTGAATTCAAAAATATTTAAAAATAATCGTATTGTATACACACAAAATGCTTGGCTTCCGTTGTTATTATTCTTATGACTGTTGCTATTGTGAATAGGACAATATCATAATTTTACTCCATCATAATTTATCATAACATGGGTTTTTGGAAGATATGTAGTTAATCTCGCTACTTTTATTGATATTTAATAGTTATTAGCATTGGCGCAAATAGGTGGGGGCTTGGGGGGGGGGCTTAGTCCCCCCACATTCTGCCAAGTCTCCCCAGTTCAAAAGTTAGTAATTAATAATGAGCATATATAATTTTTAGAACATATTATAGGAGGGGCTTTAGTCCCCCAAAATAATTTGTCTATTTGCGCCTATGGTTATTAGTTATTTTTGGATATATTAGTACCAATATTGTTTTTTTCTTTTTGTTTCTACTCATATTAGTACAAATTATTAAAAGCTTACATTTCAGAACAAGGAGTTCATCAAGGTGATAGTGGTGCTGGATTTACCTTAGAACATAACTCTTTGCATTTTTTAACTGGAGTTGTGAGTGTAAAGGATGCTACCACAAATGATTCAATCGCAGTTTTTACAGACGTCAGCCGCCACGTTGCATGGATTCATGACATTTATACTAATTATACTTATGCAATTGAAAGTTTTTCTAGGTCTGTTTTTGAATGATTGTATCACAAACACAAAGGATTGATACGATATATATTTTAAAATTATATTGAATTTATTAAATTATGAGTTGATCTTCTGTGTCAATAACTGAATTCGGATTTATGTTAGGTGCATAATATATATATTATATTTTCATGTTTGGTATTTAGTAATAAATTATTGTGCTATTTCATAATACATTAAATGTACCTACCTATTTTAATATTAATAAATATATGAGTACCTATATAATACCATGTAATACATTTAATTTAAATTTTTCAAGGAAGACCCAGGACTGCGTTCAAACGGTAAAAATGTAATTGGTTACCTTAATCTAAAAAACAGATAGTGACGAACAGTATTGGTCATAAAACTCCACTTTTTAATCAATACATTTAATACAAATTATCAAATTATCAAATATAAAATGATTAATAATAATATATTGTAGATTTGAAAAATCTCTAATAGTTTAAATCATTTAATGAACTAACCAGTATATTATATTATGTACACAAGTCTAAAAATTAAAATGGTTTTATAGTCATTATAGCTGTAAATACATATAAGCTTACCAGCTAACCAGGGTTGGGCAAGATACTATTAAAACTATGTAACTAGTTACAAGTTACTAGATACTTTTATGTTGAGTAACGAAATAAAAGTTATATTATGTAACTAAGTTACATTTAAAGTTAAAAGTTCCATTGGTAAAAGTATAAAGAATATAAGGCTATAGGTAAGATTACGTTATGGTCGTCATGTTGAGAAAAAAAAGATGTGCCAACTATAATCGTATAACCACTGAATATCCAGTGGCCAAATTAATTGTAAAAATAACAATTAAAAAATATATTTTAAAAAAAATCTCGACCATGTATTTTGAATACTTTTAAACTGGTATTGTAACAATGTGTGAGGAGCCTTCAACTTTGAATTAAATATTCAAGCATTTAGGTTATAAAACAAACGAATAAAATTTAATGTACATTTATAAAAAAAAAAAGTAAAAATTTAAAATGTCTGATAAGCAACTCGAAGAGTCAAATATTTTGAAAATGTTATAAAGTATAAAATTATAAAATAAATATATGGTGTAAATTTCAGGTGTCTGTGGTAAATAGTTATTGAATAACAACAAAATTAGAAAATCGGTGTTTGATTACATATAACTATGATATGCTCTAGCTCAGTGATGCCCAACCTTTTTCCTTTGGCGGGCCACTTTGGTAAGCAATTATCTTCAAGCGGGCCACAATGTATAAAAGTACAAAAATTATCTTATATATTGGACTTGTTTTTTTTTATCTTATATTGTCTATTAAAAAGATTATGAATTGAGGTACACGTCGTAGGTACACCATTAGTTTGATTAGTACGTTATTTTAAGTACACGGGTGATATCGATATTTAAATGCAAAGTTTCCGTATGAAAATGTCAGACAGAAAAAAATGCAAATATAATGATGATTGCCGAATTTTTAGTAAAAAATGGTCTATAAATTACTTTTTCATTGAAATTAAGGGGATTCGATACAGTGGTTTTCTGTTTTTGTCCAACACATGCGCGCATAGTATTTTAGACGTGATTTTTGCCAAACATACCAATTTATCTAATGAAGCGATAAGAATTCTGAAAACAGATTTGAATTTGTCGTCAAGTCTACTTGAAATCGACTTCCCACATTTTTGATTTTATCTCCCAAATTCTTAAAAAAGTCATATAAAAAAAGAGTATTTAAACATTTTTGTTTTTCAATTTTTGGAGAAGATAAAATCAAAAAATCAAAAATGTGGGAAAGTCGATTTTAAGTAGAATTGATGACAAATTCAAATCTGTTTTTAGAATTCTTATCGCTTCATTAGATCAATTGGTATGTTTGGCAGAAAAAGACATCTAAAATACTATGTCGCGCGTGTGTTAGACAAAAACAGAAAATCACGGTATCGAATCCCCTTAAGTCATCATTACAGTGACCCACTCGACACATAGATACTGACTACTGTACAGCAGAGCAATACTCAAATTTCCATATTTAAAAAAAAAAGTTTATATTGTTGTTAACATTCAAGTTATGGAGGTGATATTGTACTTTAATTTATTAATTATTGACAGACTTTCAATTGACCTACCTCAAATAGCAAATTATATTTATGGATGTTCTCCAAGCATTGAAATATTTAAATATTTATAATTTATCATATAAATGACAAGCCAATGATGAAAATATACAATTACAATTAATTAATGGTTTTTTTTTATTTTTAAAAAAGCCATAAATTAGGTACTTGTCTGATTTTTATATGATATCGATTTATAACTATAAACCCCATAAAGGTCAATCATATGAACTAATCAACCACTATTAATGATCGTAAATATTCGTCGAGACTACGAACTATAGCTATTTAAAACTGCGAAGTATTATGTTAAATTATTCGATTATTGATTTAAAATATATCAACGATGCCACCGAATTAGACAATGTAGAATTCAAATAAAAATATTTTAAACAGCCAAATAGGTAAAAGCCAAAAGGCAACCTAATAAGAATATTAAAAATTAATCATGAGTATCATGCTATAATAATATACTGTTAGCCGTTAGGTAGTTTTAAAATGATAGTTAGGTATTTCAAATGTATTAAAGGTCAATTTTCTATAAACTTAATAATTGCACAATACCATTACTTTGTTCAGGCTTTAATGTTCTTTAATGTTTCACTATTCAATTGATTTATGAATAATAGTAAAACGGATTGTCAATTAATTTTTTAATGTTAATATCACTTATATATTACACCTACCTATATAATATAATATTAATTTTTTTCAATGTGTAAATAAGTTCTACCTCTATTCCTTAAATAGATTTCTATTTTATATTTAAATGAAAAATTAAGTTCGTAGCTTTCATACTTTATGATAAAATTGAAAACTAATACAGCTGTTTAAAAGACATTATATAAAATTCAAGAAAAACCAATGTAATGTGTAACTGGCTTGCAAATAACATTTAGTTATCAAATCTTAGATAACCCGTAGGCTTAATATGAATGCTCGTAATAAAACATTTGTAAAATTAGGTATAGGTACACGTTAACATTACATAATTGATCATAATAGTAATTTAGATACAAATTACTTTACATAGTATCGGATATAATATTAGAAACATCGTATATATATATATACTATGCTAAAATAATTAATATTATAACATTATAAATTATAAACATACACTGTACACATATTTAGGTATGTTAGAAGTTATAACTTGATTTATCAAAAACAAAAATTAATTTAATTGAATTTATTTCTTAAAATATTATTTATAAGTTATAACCAACCAGCGTAGAAATAAATTATCAAGAAATTGTACAAATCCTCAAATGTTTAAATAAAGGTGAAATAACCGTTTCAGTTTTCATTATTCTTATATCATATAGAATTGCGTATACATTTAAATTGAAAACATTACGAGTTGCATGGGGCTAAGTTCCAAAAATCTTATTTACATTCAGAATTATAGAAGAAATATCATAGAATTGTGCAGTATATCGAGTGTTATATAATACAAATATATGTCAAATTTACAAAATTAATAAATAATAATAATGAATTTATAGATTATACAAAATCAAATGAAATATTTTTTAACATAATTTAATTGAACACATTAAAAAAAATAGATTTGTTCAAGTAACAATCAGAAATATATTACCTATACCTACTAAAGTAAATCATAAGTAATTAATATTTTATTTTATATAAAATTATTCAAAACGAATTAGTAATTATTAATATTGAATGCATGAAAATGCAACAATTTCGTATTTGATATACCTTTATTATCTTATGTAATCAATTAAAAAAAATCGCTCCGATTTTGTAGGTTTTTTGTGTACTTTGTTATTGAGTAGGTCACTGTAATAGAAGTGTTAAATTGAATTCAATGATAAAACATTGCATACGAATATCGACTCTGAGCGGAAACCGTGTGACGTGTGTCAGTCTCTATTTCTAAGGATTTCTTATAATTTTATAATTTATTTATATTACCTAGTGTTAGTAATTTATATTTATATTATTGATACGATACCTATGTTGAACTAATTTTTGTAGATAGATTCTGGTTATTAACTTATAAGTCAACACCAACATGCATTAAAACTGTGTGAATAAAATCGTTGTAAATATAGCTTGAAATTAGTAAAAATATTTTGAATATTACAATATCATGTCTAGGAAATGTTAATATAAATATTTGGAGATCTATATAGCGATTGAAGTATCTACGGTCATATATTTTTGAATTACAGCAAACCAATAAAACCGGTTTTGTTTAAAACTGCGCAGTTTCTCATATATTTTTATTTTATTTTTCCCGATTATTTCGAAAATTACTGGACATTTTTTTTTAACTCCCTCCTCCCCCCCTTTACAAAGTTGAAGATTGCAGCATTATGATGACAGGTAGAAGGTAATAGGAGGCGGCGTCACTGCAGGTATTATGTATTTTATCTAAAAACAAGACTATACTTACCTATTATACAAATAATTATATAGACATCATGGGGCAAGATATAATACATTTTTAGTAACTTATACCAACAAGTGTCAGGAAATATTAAAGATTATAATATTATATATTATTACAATTTATAATGTCTCCTTTAAAAATAATAATAAATTAAAAAAAGGTGGGTAAGTGGATGTCGCTCTACTGTACAGTAGGTTACAAGTGGGTCACTATATAATGGATAGTATTAAATTTGAATTCAATGATATATCACTGTATAAGAAAAACGATTCTGAGCGGAGAAGGTATGTCAGTCTAGGTATAAGGTATCTTATAAACTTATTTATGGTATTAAAAAAAAGATTGACCAATAATAGGTATCTATAATAAATTCCAAATTAATCATATCACAATATCCATTAGGTACTTAAAACGCGTTATACATCAACAACAAATCGTGCTACTATCATAAATATATAATAGTATACTTTAGAAGTTTCAATAATATACAATCACAACAAAATAACTAAAATAGTTATTCCAAGTTTTTTAATATGTGATTTCGTCCAAATTTGAGCTTAAAATGACTATAAAAATAAACTATAATTATGTATTTTTTAGATTTTTTGGTAACAGAATTAACTACTTACGTGGAATCTTGTTTTAAATTTTCAATTCTTAGATACAAAAGTTGAACATTTTATAAATATTTAATTACAAAATAATTATTCAAATTTAAATTTGATAAATTTTGTCAAAATTCGATCTTTAAATGTTTATAAAAAAAAATGATGCTTATGTATTTTTATTATTTTTCAACCGCTATTGTAACAATATATCAGGAGCGTTGTATTACATTTTTACACTTTTTGGACGAACAGATAAAACTTTATTAATATTTATAGAAAAAAAAACTAAAAAAATTGAAAACTGACCATGTCCGTAAACAGCTCAAAAAGTGTCAAATTATTTTCAAAATTTCATCGTAAATAGAAAATACTAATATAAACATTCAGTGAAATTTTCAAGTATCTACATAGTCATTCGTTTTTTAATTACAACAAAATAAGAAAATCGTTACATGAGAAATCCAGTGAATATCAAATGTTGTAAAAATATGAATTTCAAACGATCATAAAAATTTAATTTTACTTTCTTGTAGACATTTTTTTTTTAAAAAAGGTAGACAAACATAATATGAAGATTTTGTATTACATTTTCAAATCATAGATTCAAAAAGAAAATTTTTTATGAATTTCTAACTCAAAATAATTTGCAAATTTTCGTCATTTTTACTTATTTTGTCAATATTTGACAATAAATAGTGCTATAAATTGTGCTTATGTATTTTTAGATTTTTTTTGTAACAGAATTAACTACTTAGGTGGAATCGTGTTTTACATTTTTAATCCTTAGATATAAAAATTGAACATTTTATAAATTTTTAACTGCGAAATAATTATTAAATTTTAAATTTGATAAATTTTGTCAAAATTCGATCTTTAAATGCTTATAAAAAAAAATTGTGCCTATGTATTTTTAATATTTTTCAACTGCTATTGTAACAATATACAAATTTAATTTGACTTTCTTATAGATATTTTTTGTTTGATAAAGGTAGATAATCTTATAAGGAATATTGTATTACATTTTAAAATCTTAGATTTAAAAAGAAAATTTTTTACGAATTCTTAACTCAAAATAATTTGCTAATTTTCGCGATTTTTCCATATTTTGTCAATTTTTGAACTTTAAATGCTTATAAAAAAAAACTGTGACTAAGGATTTTTAATATTTTTCATCTGCTTTTAAAACAATATACTAGGGAGCCTTTTATTAAATTTTCAAGCTTTTTTAATCAACAAATAAAATTTTATTGATATTTTAGGGAAAAAACTAAAAAACAATGAAAATTGACTATGTCCGTAAAGAGCTCAAAATAAGTCAAAATATTTTGAAAATATTATGGTGTAGGTATAGAAAATGCTAATATAAACATTCAGTCAAAATTTCATGTATCTACGGTCATTTTTTTAAAGTTACATCAAAAACCAAATTCAATTTTGCGTAAAAATTCCCGTTTTTCCTTAATTTTTCTTTGGTTTTTCTTGGCGCTTTTGAAAATTACTAGGAATTTTAAATTTTGACCTCCCCAATGCACCAACGATATTCACTTTCCAATCGAACAAGATACTGAAGTTGAAAATCGAAGCATTATTTTGACTACTTATCGTATACACAGACACAAAAAAAAATAAAAAATAAAATTAAAAAAAAAAAAAAAGGTGGGTAAGTGGATTTTGCTCTGCTGTACAGTAGGTTACAAGTGGGTCACTGTATAATGGATGGTATTAAAAATAATAAAATTAAAAAAATTAAAAAAAAAACACACATCATTGTAAAATCAATACATTCATCGTTCCACTCAGAATCTAAAATTTAATACTATTTTTTTACTAACAACCATAAGTAGGTATGTAGGTACCTACAATAAATATAATTTTACTTACCTTAAAGTTTGAATTTTCTAAAATATTTATTCTTTAATAGGTTCTAAAAAGTCACATTTCCAGATTTCATTAACCACGATAATATTACGAATATTATATAATATTAATAATATTAACGAATTTATAACGTTGACAACAATTTTTTTTTAATAAAAACATATAATTATTATTATAAATACATTCATTGTTATTCTTAAAAATTATAAATAATTCAACAAATTAGCTTGGCTAATGGTGTTGGTAACAATATTTTTTAACCACAAATAAATATTATTACTAAACAAAGTAAAAACAAGTAAAAAACAAACAAGATCAGTGTTCATATACAATAGGTATAGTAGGTACTAAAATATTTGTCAACATATTATATAACATTTTTATTTGTGGTTTAGCACCAATAGAACCTTATTTATCACAGTCCACAGATAAATAAATAATATATTAGTCCATCAATATAATATGACATATCTTACTTGTAAAATAAACTAAAACTATACAGTATACAAATATATTTAAACAATTGATTTGATTTATTATTAAATTGTCGGGCCTAGCAAATAAGGAATAGAGTAATTTTTATTGATTTTGAGTTTTGTGTCCTATATCAGGCTATTTAATATATAATATAGCTGCATTATTATTATTACATAGATAATAGATTACGTGAAAGGAGTAAAATGTTTATCTATCAATGATATTTAATTATTCACTGATAGTTCTGAGTTCATCTATGATCATAATCTAATACAGATAATTAATAAACAAAACGAGAATTCTTATTTCAAATACCTATCTATATAATATAGATATTTAGGTATATAAAGACAAATATATAATTTCAGTTATTATAAGTAGTATGATTTTTAAACGTAGAAAAATGTAAGTATAAAATATTATTATGTTATACAAGCGTTTTTTAATGATACATTCGTATGTATTTATTTGATAAATAAATATTTTAAACAGTTTATAAATTATTTTTAACAATATGAATACATTAAAAAAAAAATCAATTTAAATAGTTATAATATTTAATAAATAACAAAAGTACCTAGGAACTAGGTTACAATTTTGATTTTTGAAAACTAATACATATATTATATTATAACTATTTTAAATATACATCTGTTGTGTTATGACGGTTGGTCTAAATTTTTTGAACGCTTTGTATAAGAAATACGATACAATCATTATAAATACATATTACGTAGGTATTAATGTATTATTGTATAATATGACACAAGTCAACAGAATATTAAAGAGAATGGAGATGACCAATAATTTTGGAAACAGTGTTAATATAAATGATTACGAAAATTATGAAAATTGAATCTCACAAAGTCATATCATAAAGACAGTTACAATTATAATACGACTTACGAGTATGTAGACAATTAATATTATAGTTTTCTTATTCGTATTTCGTCATTGAGTCATTCCTTACAATATAATATCATAAAGTTCACGTTTGTACTGAAAGTGTTTTTAATAATGTTATAGTGAAACGCTGTAACTTATATATCAAGGTCACCATTCGGCTCATTCCCAATCCATAATTGTATTTAAGGAAGTAAACAAATGTATAGAAAATCTTCATTTTAACCGCCACGGTGCGGCGCCACCACGTTACTGTTTCGTGAAGCATAATAATAGTAAACTCATTTAGTAATGGATAGTCTCTTTTCAATACTATTATTTTGTCACCAAATAATTAACTATTTTCTTCGTTTAAATTACAATGGTATTCATCGATGTAAATTTAAGTACACGAGTTTAATGATTCCTATCAAGGAATATTAGATGTACTACCTATTGTACAGTAAGAAAAGATTTCATAAAACAAATATCAAAGTTAATTTTGCTTTATGCTTGTGATTTGTTTATATTTTAACGTCATAGACATTTATATTCGATGTTTTCCTTTGGCAAATACGTTTTTCTTTTTCAAATTTGTACAATAATACTCACCAATAAAATTTCTTTGTCTCCAATAAATTATTAAATTGTGTTCTTGACACATTGGTTTTAATTTCGCTTCTAAACACTTAGATATTCACATTTCACACTCGTCCGTGTATTGAGTTCTAAGAATTATTAAATATAATTCACTCATAGAAACAACACTCATAAATCATATTAGTAAGTAGACAATTCAGGTAATTTGACTATTGACACCGTTGTCTACGACATCACCAGGTAAATGATGTTTCCAGCTTCTGAACAGATACCGTGTAAACTTCCTTAGCTGTCTAAATTTGCAGTACGTGGCTCCTTGAGCGGATTCCAGTTGTTGCGTCTGTATCAAGAAACCTTTTTCTTTGAATGTTTTTTCCAAACGCTCTCTGGCCAGTGACTTTTTGCTCTTACGTTTGGAGTCTTTTGATTGAAGATTCAATGTTTCTTGGAGACTGGTAGAACCAGGTAGTTGAAAATCATTTATCGATGATATCTGGTCCCTGACACATAGGTTCAAAGGTTCTTCTACGACAGTTGTACCGTAGTTTTTATATATCAAGTGACATATATCAGCCTACAAGTAAATGAAAACATCTGATTAGAAAATACAATTCGGTAATTCGGTTGTTCTATTATTATGTTTAGTTGTTACATTAAATCTTACTGTTCATATACACTGTACCTAATTGAAACCCACTATTCATAAGTTTGGGGAATGCATTATTTTACATTCTTTAGATTTATTTGGTACATTTTCTGTTTAATATTTTCACCTTATTATTACGTTATTGTCAAACTGTATAGATAACATTTAAAAAAATCTACAATGTAGTATTTAAATATAAGAGTGAATTAATTAATCATAAACTATAAAGTCTTTCATTTATCAGGTGTTTTATAACACTGATTGTATAATGTTAACGTGTTTATACTTTATATTTTTAATTTGATAGTGTCTGGTGTAGTTTGATAAGATAACATGCATACGTTTTTGAGAAGATTAAAATAACAATAATATGTTACGTACGTTATAATAATATTTATGTATCCAATATCAATGCAGTAACAGTAAAATTATACTTTATATATATAATATATATATATTTATTCTAGTAATTTTTCGTATATCAACGGTTTTGGAGATATTTTTTTTAAACAATTGTAAATCATTATAAAATTCTATTTTCGAAAAACAATTATACCTAGGTACTTTTACTATTTTTTAACGATATAATTTGTAAGTTTTTAACTTCATACTCCAAAGCATAATATTTTTCTGAGTAGGTATTTCGATAAAAATCAAATTTTGAACGAGTACCTATCTCTGCAGTATACATTTACTTTTCATAATAATATGAATGATTTTTACCTTTTTTGGTTTGCGTCCCCTCCGTGGTTTTGCATTGTCTAACGTCATCTCTCCCATGTATGGTAGATCATCAAAACGGACACTAGTTTGAGCTTCCATTGGTAGTTTTGATTTGACATTTCCCGTGAAAAGGACAGGTGATGGAGACGATGAAATCGCGGGAGATGGTTGAGTAGACATCATGGACGCTTCATAATGATTCAAATACTCTGGAGGTAATGCTTGATGATGAAATTTAAGCTTCCATCGAGATTTTCGCTTACTTCTATAAATAAAATTAAATGATCAATTTCCATAAATAGAAAAAAACATTATTAAAATATTATAGGGGAAGCTTGCAGTATTCAGTATTTAATTGAGTACTTTTGTTGTGATCGTACATATAGTTTATTACTAACTTATTTTAATATATTACTATATTACTTATTAGGTTCAATGTAAAACATTTTTTGTCATTCAAAACTGTGTTAGGCTGTACATAATATACTGCGGCACCGCGGAGGTAGTAGTAGAATTTTATTCCGAACAGAAATTACTTTTCTACAGATCGGCACCGCCAAGACAAAATAATTGTACCACCAGAGTTATAGTAGTACAGTGTGCAGTATGGACCCATTTAATAAATGTCAAATATAATAATCAAATTAAATAAACTTATTATTACCCAATATTTGTTTAATAATATTTTACTTCACTTCATCATCAAAATGTATACTTAGGAAATATTATTATATACCAAGTTTTAGAAACAGTTTATAATATATACGTACCTAATAAGTAATAACTATGTTATATTCCATACATTTTTATTTTTCAAGTTTAATGAATAAAAATGAGTCATTGTTTGATTTATAATTTGAGTACATTAAGTCAATTTTATTGTCTTGTGTTTTTAAATGAGACAATGATTTTTAAAAGTCTAAATTATACAAAGAATCACTACAACACTAATTGCCTAATTAAAGTTGACAAATAAATAAATCTTATTATTGGAAGACCTAAGTAGAACTAACATAATGATAATATAATTAATATACCTATTATATTTGGCATTACATTATCGTTTAATCAAAGATCGTATAATATATTATGTTGACTATAATTATGTCGAGCTATATAATTAAAAATTTAAGTCGATGACCAAAGTGTTGTATTTTGTATATTTAAACAATTAAATGTTGTTTTTGATTTAATGTATAATTTAAAATATAGCTTTAATAACTGTACCATAGGTAATACCATAACTATAATAATGCAATATATTAAAATATTATGCTAGTAACAATTTTAATTATTATTCATTTTAATTTTTATGTAATGTACCTGCATACTACATATTTTATATTATGAACTTCAATACTCATATTATATAATAATATATAGCTTATTATTATGAGGTTTTTAATAATTCAAGGTATTAAATTCATTACAGTTTATTTACTTTCTAAATTTTTGAAATTATAAAATTGTGTCTATTATCTACTTAGAAGTAAGAAATTACTTTACATTATACTTATATTAAATTAATAAATATTGATTTTATGTTTAACGTATTGGCTAGATTAGATTATTATTATTTACAGCTAATTGATTATTACCTATCTACTTATTAGTTTCTATTACACTTTTTAATATTTTTTTTGTTGACAATTTAATTATTGAATTATAATGACGTCATTGGTGAATGGCGATTACTGTTATGTATACAAATCTGTTTTGTGCAGTTTATCAAGTTACTGTGATTTGTAATAAATCATGGAAATGATTAATTAAAAATAATATTTCGTTTGTCCACTTTATTTTCAGATTAAATATTTTTTTGTCTTTATTAATTTGTAGACAATACATAGATATCCAGATAGGTGTATTATACACCTATGAAAAAACGTAAAATGAATCATTATGTTATATTATTTAGTCTAAAAATCAGCAACGCTTACAACTAAATATATTAAAATATTATAACACGTAAACAACTGGTCGATTCTAAAAACGATCTTATTGCAAGATTTAGGTACATTGTTATTTATTTTGGTATCGTATTTTATTATTGACATGTTTATGTCTTATTTTTCTAAAGCAGACATCAAAAAGTCTATATAAAATACGTTGTAGGTAGTAGGTACCGCTAAACCAGACTAGTAATACAATAATAATATATTGTGGAATTAAGTAAAATAGAAATATTGAACTATGGACTCGATCTGTGTAAACACGCGCTCGCCGATGATTCACGGCAGCTATTCAACTTTTGTTATGAATTATTTTTTTACAATGAATATTCTTATACAGTTTATCGACTGTCTGTTAAAAGACATATAAATTGTCCAATAAAGGAACGTCGTAGAAATGTTGACGAGTAAGTGCGTACGCCCGTGGAACACAAAATGAAGAAAATAGGTATAATACCCATTGTAATATTATAAGAGCTAAACGACCGTTGGAGTCTCACCCGCATTTGACCCCGCTTCCGGTTCAGACGGGCATAGGAGTTGTTAAAAAAAGTCGTAACACTCGGGCGCTCCGAAATAAATACAGGAGGTTAGAGAGAAAACCGTTTCAGGACTAGACGGTCGTAGGGCATGTAATTACGTATGTGGTGTATAAATAGACATATACATTATACAGACATTATAATGGTATCGTGCATATTATAAGTGCACATTTTTTTGATCGTAGGGGTAGCAAATACGAACAAGCGATCTTATTATGACTGAAGAGGATATCACACCCGCATGTGTTGCATGCAAAGAAGAACTTTATCTGTGCAACAGCATGCTCTTTTTTTTAATAGCACTATCCAATCATTTTTTATAAGCAGAAGAAAAAAAACAAAAAAAACAAATGTTTAGAAGCAAATAACTTTTATTGTATTTATATTATCTAAAATATATGCTAGAAAATTTTCCATCCTATATGTTCAGAAATTTTGGAGCTACTACTTTGAACACGGAGAGATACAATTTGTCCCGCGCAAAACAGTTTTTGTTATGTTGTACATTAGTAAGACGGAGACGACACATGCGTATGTTACATCCTCTTATGAGCAACGATTTGTGCCGCGAAAAATAATTTAAGTACATAACTAACGAGAAAAAAACAACAGCAGTTAGTCAGTTACTCATTACAATATTACACAATTTGAGTTCGCATTCCTGTGCGATAGTCTCAGATTCGTCGAGTAGGAGAGGAAATTAAAATAATAACAACCAACTTTGCGCAGATTTTAATTTGTTGTATACGGCCAAAAAACGGTCGTAACAATTACTGAAATATGTCTTCTGTAAAATTATTATTTTTTACAATAATATTATTGTCCACACACGTTGTGTTTCGGAAATCGGAAGTCGCATGCGTTCCCGCAATGTACCCGCGACCTAACCTAGTGACTTTCCGAGTGGTTGTCTATGCGCGCCCTTTGGTGCACACAACCATAGATAAGTATAATATATGACCACATCCATCTGATATTCAAATCAGACAATATTTTTAGACGTATCGTTTTATTAATAACGGCATTACGTCGTGTGTACATGGCACGTCATTCCGCGATTTACTAATATATGACGAACGCGATTTCTATGCGTACACTATTATATAATAATAATAAAACACATTATAATATTATAGTCATCACGTGTACAACAGTGTTCACCGTCTGTACACAGATACGGCTTAAAATTATATGTATAATAATATTATAAGTGTGTACGTAAACGTCGTAAACGAGTAAACGACTTAAATAGGCTTATAGTCGAAATACGGGGAAATATCCAAATACCCATGGCCGTTTGATGGTGTCGATGACCCGCACTGGAATATTTTGCTGCTTTTAGAGTTCGTATTTAATGGAATAATGATATTATATATATACTGAATGATGTATAAATATAACCATTTTTCGTAAAAGTGTACCTATATATAGGTACTTGCAATTTATATTATACAAGTGTATGTGTGTCTAATATTATAATATTATTTAATCGAATTTATTATATACGCAAACTTCGACTATATATTATCTCGTTAGACATTTTTGGAGAATTAATGTCAACAATTTTACGATTTAAATATTGAATAATATTAAAAAATCATCGAGATTTCGAAATTGACATGAGAAACCGTATAAATTTACGCATTATTATTATAATTTAGAATATGTACCGTAGTACCATACCTATATTTAATCGATCGGTATTATGGTACAATACTAATAAATACCAGTGACGGGCGAAGTAGGTATATTTATAAATAAAAAAATAGAAACACATGTTTTTGAATTATTATTTCGTTTTTAGCAGGGTATTGAAAACCGAACTTGGGTGAAGGATGTCAAAACCCGTAATTATAAGTTTCAGTCCCCCGCGAGCTGACAAATAAGTTGAATTTAATGTTAAAAGCATTCTCAGACAATTTAAATAGAGAACAAATTGTTGTTTTCGACAAATTCGTAAAAAAGTAAAGAAAAAAAACCTTTTGATATGAAATCGTTTTTATATTTTTGAAGAACGAAGACGGTGTCTAAAGATTCTTTTACAAGGGGCTCTGTATAGGCAATAATCAAAGAATTTAAAAGGAAAATCAACCTTTTTACTTACATCGACGTGTATCATAAAAAAATTAACATCAATCTGAAATTCTACTTGGAAAAATTAATTGTTAGCAATAATAAATTATAAATATTTTATATAATACATTTTAGATTCTGAGTGGAACGATGAATGTATTGATTTTACAATGATGTGTGTTTTTTTATTTTTTTTTATTTTTTAATTTTTAATTTTTAAATTTATTTTTTAATTTTTTTTGTGTCTGTGTACACGATAAGTAGTCGAAATAATGCTACGATTTTCAACTTCAGTATCTTGTTCGATCAGAAAGTGAATATCGTTGGTGCATTGGGGAGGTCAAAATTTAAATTTCCCATTGGTTTTCAAAAGCGCCGGGAAAAACAAAAGAAAAATTAAGGAAAAACGGGAATTTTTACGCAAAATCGATTTTTCACAAAATTGAATTTGGTTTTTGGTGTAACTTTAAAAAAAATTACCGTAGATACATGAAATTTTGACTGAATGTTTATCTTAGCATCTTCTATACACCATAACATTTTCAAAATATTTTGATGTATTTTGAGCTCTTTACGGACATTTTTATTTTCCATTTTTTTTTAGTTTTTTTTCTAAAAATATCAATAAAATTTTATTTGTTGGATAAAAAAGCTTGAAAATTTAATAGACGGCTCCTAGTATATTGTTTCAAAGGCAGATGAAAAATATTAAAAATCGTTAGTCACAGTTTTTTTTTTAAGCATTTAAAGTTCAAAAAATGACAAAATATGGAAAAATCACGAAAATTTGCAAATTATTTCGAGTTATAAATTCATAAAAATTTTTCTTTTTAAATCTAAGATTTTAAAATGTAATACAAGATTCCTTATAGGATAATCTACCTTTACCAAAAAAAAAATGTCTATAAGAAACTCAAATTAAATTTTTATGGGCGTTTGAAATTCATATTTTTACAACATTTGATATTCACTCGATTTCTTACGTAACGATTTTCTTATTTTGTTGTAATTAAAAAACGAGTGACTGTAGAAACTTGAAAATTTCACTGAATGTTTATATTAGCATTTTATATATACGATAAAATTTTTAAAATAATTTGACTCTTTTTGAGCTGTTTACGGACATTGTAAGTTTTCAATTTTTTTAGTTTTTTTTTTCTATAAATATCAATAAAGTTTTATCTGTTGGGCCAAAAAGCGTATAAATTTAATACAAAGCTCCTGATATATTGTTACAATATC
>NC_042494.1:106120222-106120827 GCF_005508785.2 Acyrthosiphon pisum
TAATATAATCAATTAATACAAAATCCTAACCCAACCAAACCATTCTAATATCAGATGAATAAAAAAAAACAAATTTAACCATTTTTAAATTAGCCCGTCTTCTTCCCACTGGTCTATTCTACACACAAACATTAATTTATATATATATATATATATATATTTATATATTGACAAAAAATAATAATACTAATCAACAAATATGTCCGATTAACCAATAGCAACCAAAATATAATACACTGTTGTATTTTTTACATCCAGATTTCCTACTTTTTCGGTAAATTTTCCTAAAATTTTTATTCGTAAAAACTTCTGGCAATTACGAACATTTCAAAAAACAATTTGAGCCAACTCTGACCAGCCGTTCTTGATTGATGAGGTAACGACAATTTTTCACGCTCTATTTATATATACAGGGTGATTCTTTTATCAAACAACACTCATTATTTCAAAAAGTGTATATTTTTTTGAAAATATTTTTTTACATACTTTCAAGTTACTTATAAAACAACGTTTTTCTTAAAAAATGATATTTTTAAATATTTTTTATCCTTATAATTTTTTAAGAAAAACGTTGTTTTATAAGTCACTTGAAAGTCTGTAAAAAA
>NC_042494.1:106121566-106148435 GCF_005508785.2 Acyrthosiphon pisum
GTAGTATTTTAACTCCCCAGGATATCCCAATCCTTTAATAATTTTGAGTATGACTGAGCTCTACTATAAGTAATACGTGGATTACTTGTAACCCAGATGATTTTTTTTGCTTATTTTCTTATTAAATTTCTTTAGATATATTTAACACTAAAACAATTGTTACTATTTAGCGTATAATTATTATTTGTGATAATATTCATTAAACATAAAATAGAATAACTTTTTAAAAATGTTAAAATGTATTTTTGGTTTATATTCCAATAAAATAAATTTGATTTATAATCAGGATTTTAATTTATTACATTTTTTTTAGAACACAAAATGTGGATTTCAATCATATGGTTATATCATGGTCACAATTCTGTAAAGAACCGTTGCCACAGAGAAGTTTCACATTTTGGGAATGGTTTTATTCAGTTATGAAATTAATTAGAGAACATCTCAAAGGTCTTTGGATGGATGGGTAATATCTAAAAAATAATATAATTAAACGTTAATTACTATTTTACTACACAAACACCATAAATATTTAAAAATTTTTTTAAAATAACTATTATAGAGCGATTATGGGTTTCATAAGAAAGTCTGATGCTGAAAATATGCTAACAAGATATGCAACTGGTACATTTTTACTAAGATTTTCAGACTCAGAATTAGGTGGCCTAACTGTTGCCTGGACTGCATGTATGTTTAATATTAGAGTAATAATAGGCTTTTTCAACAATATCGTTATTGTTCAATTTTTTCGGAAGTTTAGATATTGATAATCGTAATTTACTGCATATCATTACTTCATGTATATCGATAATCAAAATATATTGTACAATATTGAATACTTCGTAATAAAAAATTAATCTTTAATTTTTGATTAATGGCCCCCAGCCATTGGATATTCGGGTCACCAGAAACCAACTGATTTTAACACCAAAGAACTTGTGTAAAATATTTTTAAAACAATTTTTTCGAATTAACAATATATTATATTTGGAATATCGATACTTAAATTTTTTTTTCAATATCACAAAACAAAACAATATTAATATTCAAAAATATATCCTTGTTTGAAGCCTAGTTTAATAATGATCAATGACAATGTTAAACTAGATTAATAATATATTTTTTTTTCAGCCAATGACTATGAAGTTTTTAGCTTGCACCCTTTCTCAGCTAAAGATCTATCAATTCGAAATGTGGCAGATAGACTATTAGACTTAACGTACCTCACCAAGTTGTATCCGAATATTGATAAAGACCTAGCATTTGGAAAATATTACACACAATCACCAAGTAATCATACATGATCTATTTTTAGTATGAATTTGTTCTGTTTATATTAATAATGACCAATTAGTAATTTTCTAATGTTTTATAATCTCATTTGTATAGAACTTTACATCAGTCATTATTAGAAGTTCGGAAGCCTTAGGCTCGTTTGTATATGTAATTACATTCAATAAAATAAGATATTTTGTTTCTATAAGACAAATTTATTCCTAAAATCCTGATAAAATTACATATACTTTATAAATCAGATTTTAATTCTGTAAAATTATAGTTAATATATCTATGGTTAGAAGATAAAAGAGCGCAAACACCACTTTTTTCAAAATCGATGTTTTTGCATATTGTTGTAAACGGCATTATTATACATTGATAATCGAACCTAAACATCGCTATTATTTGTATATATCCAAGAATCAATGTTTTAATATGTGGTCGTAAACGGCATAGAATTGGTGGGAATGAAAAAACTGGGTGTAAACGTCAATTAAAAGATCTAAACAGCATTCAAGGAAACTTGATAACACGTAAGCGTCATTGTTGACGGTTACATCAATTTATCATTTTTGTTGATGGTTTTGTCAGCACTGTAAAAAGCTTTATATCTATAATTTTTGAAATACTTTTACTACAAATCTTCATTGAATTTAATCAATAATATAAAACAAATAACAATATTAAACTATCCACTATACTTAATAGTCAATAGAACATCTTTGGGGTGTAAGAGCCACGATCAGAAAAAAAGGGGTGCAAGAGTAATTTTTTTTTTTAATTGGCTTTAAATACACAAATAGGTTATGATTATGAACAATTAATCAATACAAAATACGTAAAAACTCATAAATTATATTAAGTCTCAAATCGAAGTGTTATACAATGTTCTAAAGTTGTAACACAGTTCATATGAAAATATCTGTTTTTCGGCTCGCCTGAACAATTTGGAAATTGTCGTTTACGCCTTTTATACCTTCTAACCATCGATATTTGAGTTCATTGGCATTTTTTCTAAGTTACTGTGGAAGTCAAATTATATTAACTGTTTAAATTTCTTAAAAAAAGACATTAAAATAAATACTCAAAATAATATTTCAACACAATTGAAATCGATTCCTTCAATAACCAAGAAGAAAGGTTGATGAACTCTTTTTAAAGAATTTAAATCCAATCATTCTAATAGAAGTAGTTTTGTCTGACTCTGGTCGAAATTATCATATAATTTATTATATTTCTGTACATTTAAAGAAAGTAAAAAGTTTTTTGTATGCTGACATAAATATATTTCATAAAACTAACACGTGTTGTTTGTAAAAATCTACATGATGATTACACGACTGATGAACTAGACATTTTCAGTCATTGGGTCACTAACATTAGCTTAACTCTCAACTTGAATAAATATCAACTAATCTTTTTCACCAAATCTCTTTCACCTATAGTTCTCTTTTTTTTAGGAACAATCGTAAACACCAATACTTCCATACTAAAAGATCTTGAGATATACTACTTTTCTTTTCTTTCGTTTATTATCACATCATCTTATTACCATTAATAGAGCACTTTAAGTTCTAGGATTCATTAAACATAACCCTAAAAATCTAAAATCTGCCCATTATATTTCTGTACTTTGTAATTTTCACTTGTCAGACCTCCAAATATGGTGTGATTGTTTGTTACATTTTCTTTGCAAAAGACTAACTGCTTCAAAATAGATTCTTAGCTTTTTCTTCTTTCATTCTCAATATCTCGGATATCAACCAACTATTCATCTATCTACAAAGTCCTCCATGACCAATAGTTCATCAACTCCCTTTTTGTGAGTTTCTGGTAGTTCCAGATATTTTTGGAAAAGGGTATCTTTTAGAATTCCCTCTTATTCTGTATTAGTTTCTTTTTGTAACTGATGTTTAACGTTCATATTACAGTCGAGTCACAATAACTCGAAGTTGAAAGGGGGATAAAAATTCACTTTGAGATATGTAACTAATTTAAGATAGACAATTTTCTAGGGGAATAAAACACAATTCGAATTATCAAGTTTTTCGTCTTATCGAGGTTCAAGATATCGCGACTTGACTGTATAATAAAATAAATAAATTATTATGCAACATTCAGGTCTTATGTATTATAAGTTTTATGTTCTATTTTTAATTATTGGAAAATTCACTACTTTTTTTTTTCTTAACAGATATTAGCACGCCTGTTACAAATAATGGATATGTAAAACCATTACTAGTAACACATGTTCCTGGATGGAGTGGATCTGGTGCCAATGGACAAGGAATGAATAGCTATCCTAACACACCATTGGACCACATGTTTTATGAAAACAGCCTGGGGAATTACAGCACTAAAGAAACATCAGAGTATAGTGAACCTGAGAATAAGTAAGATATATATTTAAAATTACTGTGTGTTAAATTTTAGCTTGCATCGAAAGTTTTTTTGTAAATTTATATATAAGTGGTAATGAAAATTAGCGGCAATTAATTTTTAAACTATAAATAATGTTATATTCTCATATTTTTAATTTTAAGTAAATATTAACTACCAATTTCAAAAATAATTTGAACTCTACAAATAAATAAATAGGGTATGATATTATGCCTATCTTCTACTATAAAACATCAGTCCCAGCTTCTATAATATTTAAATAAAGGTTCTGGTTCTGAACTTGTTTTTTCCTGAGTGGTTCTAGATATATTCTAGTCCTTGATATGTCCATTATTTATTTTTCACCAATATTTATCAATTCAAAATGTACCTTTACCAGTTTTTCATTCAGTATTGGTCTGGCCATGTCCGCAAACGCGGCCAGGACTCTTTCAATTTTTTTTTAATTTTTTACATTTATTATTTACTTGGCGTGTTCTTGGTCTATGTAGAGAGTAGGAAGCATTTTATCTAAATATTTAACCATGCGTAATTGTTAGGCATAATTTTTCTTTACAGAGCCTTACACTATATTCAACCCGTTAAAAAAACTAATCTATGGGTCTTTGGTGTGCCAAGCTGACACTGATTTCGTTATATTATTTATTTTTTATTTTTGCTCAATGAATATTTTGATTATGTTACCCTCTACCAATATATAAAAAATAATTGTGTAACGAATTGTTTTTGTTTAGAATATTGACTAGGGCTAGAAACTGTACGCCACAACACTCATAACATGGCTATCGTTATTTGATATTTAATAACATATTTTATAATCAGAAGACTATTTCTTACATAAAACAACTGCAGTATGTAGTTAATCGTTTGTGTATGAACCATATAGCCTTTAGGTCAGTTGTTCCCATTAGAATTTTAGAAAGTGCCAAATATTATTTTTGAAAATTACTTCCAGGCCGCATGCAGTGAACAAATTTAAATTTATGCATATTGTATAATATTGACTGAAGGCGTATTTTTTCCCCCGGGAACCGGCTGTAAAGATTCCTAGTTACATTTTGAATAATAATAATAAATTATAGGTTATAAAAGTTTAAAAAAATATTATTTTATTTACTCGAGTGTAAAATGTAAAATTCAGATTTAATACGGGCCGCACAAAATTTGTTAAAGAGCCGGGTAGTGGGGACTGTTACTTTAGGTAGTCGAGTAATTAATGTTTCTTATCATAAATCGTAAACCAGATGTAAAATGCTCGTTGATTCATTATATAATTGTCATGGCTATAGATACTAGTATCTATATCCTTGGTACATGTGTGCGCATGTTCAGTATTCAGTATTGCATACGCTTTAAACCAACAGACTTTGATGTATTACCTTAAATTTTTGAAAAAGGAACTTTGGGCAGTGAGAAGGCGACGGTCATGAGTTTTTGTACTTAAATGTTCAATACATATTCTACATTATAATTTTATAACCCACGCTACTCTTTTGGTAATCAATATAAAGCAATAGGTATTAATGATAATAATCCATATTAAATAAAAAAAAATTGTATTATTTTAACTGTAATAATTTATGATACTATTAAAACACACAGAAAAAAATGGACTTAGAAATCCGTAACATGGCATATCGTACGTTCTGAATAATACATTTAACAATGTTATGATTAATATTGGAGCGAATTGACATATTATCAAATTTAGAAGTAAGTATATTATCTAGTGAACCTCATAGATTCTTTTTATATATTTATTTTAAAGCAAGTTTTGAGAATTTTAAAATTGTAAATTATTTTTGTATTTTAAAATATTCATAACTTGCTTTAAAATTAAAATCTAAAAAAAAACCTATGAGGTTCACTAGAAGCTAGGTATGGTATGGTATAGTTACTTACTTCTAAATTTTAAAATAGGTCAATTCACTCTTATATTAAACATACCTGAGTTAAATAGATTATTCAGAATGAATAATTTGGTGAAAGAAAAAATATAATCATTTATTTATTTGATTGTAAAAATAACGTTTTGTTTGTTTAGTATGGCTGCATTTGGGAATTATCCCTTAGAAATGGAGTTTTCTTCAAGCTTAGATGACATGTCACAAGCGGATGGATCGTTTTTTTAAAGTTATTTAAATTGGTAATATACTATCTTATAGTGTAGGTTTTTGTGACTTAAGTTATTCCATATAATAATAATTTAGGTACATGCTAATATCAAACTTTTATCATCTTTTCTTCTTATTATTTTTTCCATATAATATTTTAAATGTTGACATACATACTTAATAATTATGTAAATTTTATTTAATTTCACTACTCCTGTAGTAGGTATTCCAGTACACATATAGTTGTATTATTATTTATTGCCATGAGCTTATTATTCATTATTATATTATTATAGATTAGTTATTATATTTTTAGATTAAAAAAAAAAAAAAAAAACAATTTTTGTGATCAAGTTTAGATAACTGTTTCACTGTTGTTACTTATTATTATTGTAATTAGTACATTGTGTGTTAATGATATGTTTAAATATTATTCCACCAATTTAATAAACATTTTTCATTTTATATATTGTATAAAATGTTCTTGATTTAAAAAAAAATTATTATTTTATGTTTATTAATAATCTAAGTTGTTATTTGTGAATGCATAGTTTTAAAACCTATAAAATTTGACAAAAAAAAAAAAACCAATAAAACAACAAAATCCCAATGTTGGACAGGTTAGGTTGGGTCTCACATGTGACAACGATGTAGGCTGATGAGAAAATAACTTTTATAGAACAGTTTTTTCGCTATATGAGTGTGGTAGTCTTCATGCATGTAACATACAAATTTAAAGGTAAATTTATTATTTAAGCTGCACATATGATTTTAATATTAAAATAAGTTATAATAACTTTAAAATTGTTAATATTTAATGTTTACAATTATAACCTTATTATCATTTTTGTATTAAGAAAAGTACTGAATCCCTTAAAATTATTTAGTATAATATCACTTTAACAAAGTCCATTAAGGTCTTTCACCACTTAAAATTATAATAATTAATAAGTTCTATATTCAAGAGTAAACTATTTACTAACCAGAATGAAATTCATATAGGTACCTACTGACGTTTACTAATAATACTATCAATGTTAAATTTATTAGTATGTATAATCAAAGAAACCCATCCTGCAGGAAAAACAACATACAAAATTACATGTACATTTAATGTACAATATTAAAAAGTAATATCACATATTGGTTATTGACATTTAATTATTTACAAAATGTAATGACACAATAGCTGTAGTGTAGCTACATATCAATGATATTAAATGCAATTTTTTAAACTCGAAAACGAAAAAGATGCAACAATATAGATAAATACATTAAAATTATATATAAAAATGCATCACAATTTCTTTTGTAAAGGATGAAATAATAAACTTTAATAACTAAAATATAAGTTAAGATTATTATGAATTGAATATGTATTAATTTATAATCTGTTAAAATATTAAAAGAATGTAAATTTTACTTAGAAAAAATAAAATATATTATAAATCTGTAACATTTAATTACTGAAATGTATTGCTACTACAGCAAATAATATCTTTATTAATTTATTTGTAAGGCTAGCTGATAATTTTATTTCAAGAAGCATCTGTTTTCATCTACATATTACATATAATCTAATTGTTCTGAAATAATGGCACCTTTGATCTTAGTTTATGACAAAGCCAGACATTTTCATAAGCATAATTTAAGCAGTCTAAATGCCCCAGCGTGTGCACACAAACTTTTATCCCATAGCTAGTTTTTCCATATAATGAAAACGTATGTGCCAAGGCTTTGGTTGATTGACACTTAAAAGTGTCTGAAGTATGCTCGTAAAAACATTTATTCTCTAAGTAAAATTGTAGTATTTGGGGCAACAATGAGACATTTCTATATTTTGGTTAAAATTAGGTTTTGATTGCACATTATCAAAAAAAATAAAGTTGTGTCGTTGTGTAAGTTGTACCAGACAAATCAGACTGTTAAATACAGTGATATAATATAAATGGAGATATCTGGTTTTAAATTAGGCAACAAGACATCTCCAAGTATTTAATTACGGTGCAACAACAAGGTATGTCCAAGCAGGGCCGGATTTAGGGGGGGGCACGGGGCCCCCATAAGATTCAATTAATAAGAGGCCCCCACAAAATGATTATCTTTTTTTTTTTCTAGTAATTTGCATAACAATATACTATTTTTTTTTTAAGTTTGAAATTATTATTATCTGCCACAAATCTGCTCAATATATATTCTGAAGATTTGGAATTAACTTTGGGGAACGAATTACTGCAGTTTAATAGTTTAGTTAATTTACGTCAAAAAGATTGTAGAAAAGAAGAATCGTGGGAATTATTTTTGTTCAGGATACTATGCGAAGACAATTTAAAAGTTACCTTTCCAAATGTAGACATTGCTCTGCGTGTGTACTTGGTGTTAATGGTGGCAAACAGTAGTGGAGAACGCTCATTTTCAAAAATGAAACTTATAAAAAATAGATTGAGAACTACAATGACACAAGATCGTCTATCCAACTTAACCATTTTAAGTATCGAAAGTGATATACTTAGGTCCTTGGACTTTGAAGATACCATCAAACAATTTTCTATTAAGAAGTCAAGAAAAGTATGTTTATTATAAATAACTTGTACATTATATTTCTTTGGTATTTTATTTTTATATTTTTATATTATAAAATAACATTGTACCTTGAACTAATGTACTAAATATTATTTAATATATCAAATTTTTTATTGAAAATAATTTGAAGGATTTATTTTAGTTTTCATTAGCATCAAATATATTTTAATAGTAACTTATTTAATGGTTTTGATGTACTAATTTAAAAAAATAAAAAGAGATGACTTTAAAAGTTACTTATATTTACTTATTAATTGTATTAACATTTTATAAATCTCTATTAATTGTGTTCAATAAGCAAAATTTATGTGATAAGAAATTAATAGCATGATGAGAGAATAACTCATCAGTAATATAATTTTAAAGTTTTAAAGCATGTAGATCAACTAAAAATTCTTATATTGCAATCTTGTGTGGGCCCTGGGGCCCCCACAACCTAAATCCGGCCCTGTGTCCAAGCAATATTGCAGGACAACATGCAACAGGACATGTCCAAATAAGTTTTTATTGCTTCCTCAACTTATAATTAAATATTAAGCATTATCTATAAGTGCATATTATGCTGTATGTACCATAATACTAAAATCTAGGTAACATTTTTCAAAAAATTCTAAACTTTTTTTTTGGAATTTACAATGTTTTTTTTTGTCTGTTGAACAATTTCAAAAAAAGGATACGTCTGGTTGTTGCCCCCAGGTCTTCAATTGCTACATGATCAGGATAATTACATTGCGTGAAGTACTCACACGAAAACGGGGGTGTGCAGGATTAAATAACCGTAACCATAATAAAAACAAAATATCAGTTTTGAGAGTGAGTGTATTACAACAAACTTGGCTGTCATCTTGAATTCTATTCAGCCCATATTGATGGATACATGTAAACACTGTGAACAAATAATAATACAATATTTGGGATATTTTTTAAATATATATAGTCTTCACAACGAGATCATTACTCGGCGGCAACCAGTTTTCGTCGGGCAGTGATCAGACATAGTCAGGCGCTGCCACGGAACAAAGCTACGCCCATGCGCACAACTAGGCCTCCGAGTAATGATCTCATTGTGAATAGGTGTAGTAGGTACCAATAGATTATGGGTACCTACAAAGTGGCTATCGTTATTTAGACAATTAAAAGGTTTTTCGCGAACAGACACCATTCATGAATAAATTACTAGTAGAATATTCAAATTTCCACAGTTAATAAATAAGAATTTTTTCTAGTATGTACCTAGTGGTTTTATTTTTTATATAGCTCAACTCAATAATTTTATACCTACTGTAAAATAAAAAACTATAAAATCATTCATTTTTGGCGGATTAATAGTTAATATTATAATTATTGTAAGTACTAAGTACCTAGGTATAGGTACTATTGAAAAAATAAAACTCGAAATCATACATAAAAAGGCGGGTAAGTGGATGTCGCTCTGCTGTATAGTAGGTTACCAGTGGGTCACTGTATAATGGATAGTATTAAATTTGAATTCAATGATATAATATCACTGTATAAGAAAAACGATTCTGAGTGGAGACGGTTTGTCAGTCTAGGTATTAGACATACCTACCTATTATAGGTATACTTATCTATAGAATTAAAAAAAAATTGACCTATAATAGGTATTAGTAATAAATTCCAAATTAATCATATCACAATATCCATCAGGTAACGCGTTATACATCAACAACAAACCGTGGTACTATCATAGAAATATAATAGTATACTTTAGAAGTTTCAAGTACCCACAAATAATATTATACAATCATTACAATCACAACAAAATAACTAAAATAGTTATTCCAGGTTTTTTAATATGTAATTTCGTCCAAATTTGAAATTAAAATGACTATAAAAATAAACTGTGCTTATGTATTTCTTAGAATTTTTGGTAACAGAATTAAATATTTACGTGAAATCTTGTTTTAAATTTTCAATTCTTAGATATGAAAGTTGAACATTTTATAAATTTTTAACTACAAAATAATTATTCAATTTTAAATTTGATAAATTTCGTCGAAATTCGAACTTCAAATGCTTATAAAAAAAATGTGTGCCTATGTATTTTTAATATTTTACAATTGCTATTGTAACAATATATCAGGAGCCTTGCATTAAATTTTCACGCATTTTTACCAAACAAATAAAATTTTATTGATATTTATAGAAAAAAAAAATTAAAAAAATTGAAAAATGACAATGTCCGTAAGCAGCTCAAAAAGAAAATTTTTTACGAATTATTAACTCAAAATAATTTGCTAATTTTCGTGATTTTTATATATTTTGTGAATTTTTGAACTTTAAATGCTAATAAACAAAACTGTGACTAAGGATTTTTAATATTTTTCTAATGTCATTGTAACAATAAAGTAGGAGCCTTGTATTAAATTTTTAAGTATTTTTACTTAACAAATAAAGTTTTATTGACATTCATAGAAAAAAAAACTAATAAAATTGGAAACTGAAAATGTCTCTAAACAGTTCAAAACAAATCAAAATATTTTGAAAATTTTATCAAGTATAGTAAATGGAAATATAAACAACCAGTGAAAATGTCATATACCCACGGTCATTTGTTTTAAAGTTACACCAAAAACCAAAATCAATTCTCTCGAAAACAGATTTTTCGTAAAAATTCCCGTTTTCCCTTAATTTTTATGTTGTTTTTCCCAGCGCTTTTGAAAACAATTGAGCCTATTTGACCTCCTGAATGCACCAACTAGATTCACTTTCCCATCAAACAAGATACTGTTGAAGAAAATCGAAGCAGTTTTACTGCCTCAAACCGTGATGACAGACACAAAAAAAAAAAATAAAAAAACACACATCATTGTAAAATCAATACATTCATCGTTCCACTCAGAATCTAAAAAGTGCCATGGTTGAACGAAAAATAAAAACAACAATAAAACTTAAAAATACTACAATAAACCATTTTTAAAAACTCAGGGCTTATACCGAATATTTAATCAAAAATAGACCCTTGTGAATTTTATGAATTCACATAAAATCTAAATTTTAAGGTCTGGTATAAAATTAAAACTAAAATGAAAAAGCCAAATTAGCATATTTAAATACTTAATAGTGAAACCCTCGTCTCACAACAAGAAGCAACAAGACAACTTTATTATATAATTTTACTACATATACTTTTTTTAAATAGGTGAATACTTTCAAAACAATACTAGCATATCAAAATATTTTGAAAATTTTATCATGTATAGAAAATGGAAATATAAACAACCAGTGAAAATTTCATGTATTTACAGTCATTCGTTTTAAAGTTACACCAAAAACCAAAATCAATTTTCTCGAAAACAGATTTTGCGTAAAAATTCCCGTTTTTCCTTAATTTTTCTTTTGTTTTTCACTGCGCTTTTGTAAACTATTGGAAAAATGTTACTTTTGACCCCCCAAAGTACCTACCAACTAGATTCACTTTCCTATCAGAAAAGGTACTGTTGAAGAAAATCCAGGTACTTTTCACTTACACACATCATTGTAAAATCAATACATTCATCTTTCCACTCAGAATCTAAAATAAAAAAAAAAAACACACATCATTGTAAAATCAATAAATTCATCGTTCCACTCAGAATCTTAAATATAAAACCCTAATTTATGAAAATGCAAATTTGAATTTCTGTACATTAATAAATGTAGGTACCTACATAATATACTGAATAGTATCTGATCTAGGTTCCTGCAGTAATTTGACTGTAGAAGTATGGACGTGTGGCGTCCTTCATTATGCCTCAATAATGTAAAAAATAAAAATTATTATAATCATATATAGGTACACATACATAATACATTTGATTTGAAACAATCGAAACCAAAAGTTTTCAGCTACACTTTCCCTATAAACCACTCAAGATACGGCGTTTAGGTCTGGAAAGAGCCAATCACGTATTATATTATATAGAACTATATGAGTGAATAATATTGTCCCAACATAAGTTTAAACGTTGTAACGACGACATAGCTACCCTGCATGTACGAGTGCATTTAAGTAGGTACCGATTTCAAAGGTTTTATTGTGTCTAATAGCTCCGCTCATCAAAATCTAAAATTAAATGTTGAATGAATATAGTACCTAGTTAGTTCAATATAACTATAACTATACTAGCTGATCCCGTGCACTCCGTTGCGCGTAAAAAAATATAACTCTTAAAATATTGTGATTACTCATGCTTGTCCCTGATGTGCCCAAATGGGGACTAATAACAAATAAATACTAATTTCTACTAAATATTTCTCCTGTAACCAATAGCAACCATTAATAAACGAAAATTTCAATCGTAAATCTCATAATCCCCGTTTGAGCCCCTACCGGTGGCGTCCTGACACGAATATAATTGGCGATACGTTCTTCTTCTCGACGAAAAGAATGTATTGAAAAAAAAATAAATTAAATCGGTCTAATATCTCTTGAGAAAAATGGTCACGATTATCCCGCCACTTAATTTTATTATATAGAAGATATGTGCACATTAATTTGGCACTAACGGTGACGGTAATTTTAAAAGGAGTTCATAGCCTCTAGTACCTATTATCCTTATTATCCTGGTTATTTCTTTAATCAACAGGTAGTTGTGTATAAATTTCCACACCACCTTTGCGAAAAACGACATCATTGGAATAATGAAGTCCGTTTAAATGCATGAGGTATTATACATGGCGCGTTTTTTTTATTGTGGTATCCCCGTTAAGGCCTAATCCACACGTACAAATAAAGCGTCAATTTTATTCTCACTTTCACCACAAAGTAATTTACTGTTAATGATCAATGGTGGATACGTTTTTGTTTTTAATGTATCTAATATCTATATAAGAAATGATTAATAGGTATATGTGTTTTGGCGAAGGAACGTGACGGACGACGGTGGACAATAATTAGAAAAATAACAATTTAATGATGGTAAAATTTTCAAAAGTCTGTCCATGATTAGATTGAACATTATGGAATTCGAAATTTTTGGATTTAATTTTAAATCAATAGGAAATATTAGGCTAAATAATTATTTAATTATTTAAATTATTAAACGCACGCATTGGTGAATTATTATTCAAAATAATTTATTTTAATAGGTACTGTTAATTTTTTCTGCCAACACTCGGGTTCATACTATTAGGACCTTCACTTTTTTAATACTCCCATATGGGTGTTGGTGAAAAATGTAACAGTAACAAAAAACAAACTTTAGAATAGTGGTAATAAATTTATAAAATTATAAACCATTCAAGTAATTTTAAATAAATTAAATTGACACTTCATTCGCACTTAAACTCGTGTAAATATAGTAAATTACTTACCTGTAAAAATATGTATATTATAAGTTTTAAGTTATAGCTATAGTGCTCGGAAGTTATAGGAGCTAAAAAAGGAAAAATATGCATGAAACATGCACAAAAAAATTGTAAAATAGGTATGCAAAATAGTTTGATAACAATTTTAAGCTCCAAAAAAACCCATTTTCTGCTATTATTAAATTGTACTAAAAGAAATGTAAAATTTGAAAAATAAATTTATAATATTTAAAATATAGCGAAAAACTGTATGGCATTTTGACATTTTATTGAACTGAAAGAAATAGTTTAAAAAAATATATTCAAAAAGATACCTATAGTTCCTACACGGGATCGTAATGTAGGCGTGATAGAGATTAAATGCGTATCAGAGAGTTTTCGTTAAAACTTAAATGAATAGACGATTTGCAGTGATAACAATAAATACCTAGGTACCTATATTAGTATGGAGTTATATATCCAATATTATTATTAAAATACACGGCTTAAAAAAGAAAAAGATCAACTAATTTTTTTAAAAATATATTAAAATGCATAATAATATGAAGATCATGAAATATGCACTTTTCCCCTAAAACTGACGAAATATGCAAACTAATTTTTAAACTGACCATTGCGTATATAGCTTGGATTTTTTAGCTTGGTGTTCTATAAATCGAGAGCATAATAAAGAATAATATACAACTCCTACTACAGTCCTACAACTTCCGAGCCCTAATTATAGCATTTAAAATACTATCCTCGTCACCAACTCTTATCATTTATATATGTTTTTAAATCATTAGTGCATAAGTATTAATTTCATTCTCTTTGAGAACTACTACTAATGCGTAAAAAATTGAAAAATTAAAATCCTCACTCATGCATTTTCTAATCATAACCAGCGAGAAGGGAGAGAGATAAGGACTTCCGTACGACCTTTTCTTTTTTTCGGTATTTACGGCGTTACTGGAACTTCTTGCGAATTACTTCAACAATTTTCGTAACAGCCCGCAGTGTTAAATGTTGATTGTTTGAAGTAGAGGAAAAACAATTAAATTAATTTACAACTTTACTTTTAAGTTTAGACACTAAATATTAAATCTAAAATTAAAAATAATCAAAATAATAAAACTATTTAGATTAAACATTTTAAACAATAATTCACTGTTGAAAATATTACGGTATAAAATATAAATAAACAAATAAATTCTATTCGATTAAACATTTACGTAAACAAAACAATGTAGTCTCCTCTTTAGCCAGCACGGTATTACACTTATATTTATTTACTATAGCCAACATAATATTATTATAATATCAATTTTATATGCGTGGGTATAATATATAGTGTAGGTACCTATCGTAGCTTATTTGTATTTCAAAGTAAAAGTTAAATACTTAAATTTCTAATAGCGTCCACAATTATACTTAAACGTTTAAATATGTGTAAGCAACTTATTGGTATCATTATAATTATGTATAATGCAATATTTATGCATTCAAAATAGTTTGAACCTAGTTTAATATAATAAATATTTAATAATTAAAACTAAAATTGAATTAAAAATAATACTATACTAATTATTCTAGTTATAACTAAATATTTGTAGTTTTTAGTATTATTTTTACAATTTGCATTGAATCTTGTCACATAGAAGCAACAACAGTTAATTTAAAAAATCGTTTTTAATGTATTATCTTGGTACAATAATTAGAAAATACCAATAAATTCCTCCAAAAGTGTAAGCGTCTTGTTCATTCTACGTCGTAAACGTATTCCACCCTCGCTAAATTTTAACAATATAGCAATCCGCCAATCCCTATTGGAAGCCGACCGGCAAGTATCTTGGTCGGTCCCGATCCAGTTGAAATCTGTCATTAAATTCCTAAAAATCATCAACATTTTACAATATAATTTAATACCAACCTATTGATACACATTTGTTTTATATATAACTTAAGTACTATCCTCCTCCTCTGCTTTTTTTTTCTGATATTAACCAAAAATATTTTATTATATACTTTTTCCATGTAAATGCTATTTATATGTTAAAAAGGCCAATCATCATTGTTTTTGTGGCTTCAATAATAAAAATAAATAATCTTTACTACTTTACTAAGGAGTAGGGACTGAACTTTACTAAGGACTACCTAATATTATTGTTTGTGGCATAAAAGTACTGACCTATAGTCAAAATAATTTTTGGAAACCATTTTGTTCGTATAAGATATTTCAAGTTTCAACTATTCCGAGTAGGTACTAGATAACTAGATAATCTGTTCGAAAATAACAAGCAACAAGCTTTATGAATAAAAGCAATTTAATAAAGAGTAAAAATCGATCTTTATAACTATTGATAAGAAATTCCATTAATCAATACACAAAAATAATTTAAGCATCAATAGCATATTATTATATTCAACCAGAATTTATTTAGATGATATATTCAATTGTCCAAATTACTTTAATTTGAATTTGTAAATAAGTAATTCGAAATAGAATGGTTCTGTGATAAAAAACCAGATAACAAATAAATCTACTTACAGTAGTAATAACTATGTAAGAAATAAGAAAATAGATATTAAAAATATTATTTAAATGATAAAATTATATCACGACACAATAATAATATCTGCGTATGATGGTCGTCACAATATACATAAATATATAATAAAACTATTGAAAAAACTCTATATTATGGAAAAATGTGTTAATGCAGTCAAATAAATTAAAATGAATAAAATATTGTAGTTTTAATAAAAAAAAGTATGAAACGAGTATTAAAATCTGAATATTATCAAACTAATGTAAAAATATGAAAATGAAACGAATTCTCGTTAAATTACAATATAATATAATAATATACCTACGCATAATACCTATATCAATACTTTTTGGAAAAAAAGAACAAAATCCTAATGTGTTAGGAATAACTTACTTATAACATTGTAACCATTGTCTTGTAGAATTTTTAATTTCTCGGAGACTGCATCAGTGCATCGGGTTATTTTATTGTAAATTACTGTTCATACTGTAACCAAAATATTAAAAATAATTTGGTTGTATAGCAGCTGTTATTAATCATTCATAAATTGTATTTATTTATTATTATAGTTAAAATTCTTTAAACGTACAATTCTGGACACTTTCACAGCCCCATTCGCAGCCAGACCACTATTATAGTACCTGTACTCTACATATGCAGTTTCCTTTGTGGTGGTCTGCACTCTGTAGCAGTCACGTTATTTCAGTTTTTTTGAGCGGGGGGGGGGGGGAAATTTTAGACCAGCCCAAAAAAAAACTAAAAAAAACAGCTCGCTAACAATTACATTACACTACATTACAATTGAATTTTATCTCAATACAAATAGCCTTATTCCATAATTTTATACTTACTTGTTAGGATCAAAGCCATTCAAAGCTTACTATCATAGGCATAGGTAACCCATTTTTATTGAGAGATAACGATAGGGAACTAAAAAATGAATGCATATGTAGAGGGATACTTAAATATATTACCTATTAGCTACTACCTATGTAAAGGCCCAAAACTTTCCCATACCCAGCCAGACAGCGGCCGGCCAATTACAAGGGGCGGGGGGGGGGGGGAATTCCTACCTTGCTCCCTCAAAATGACGCCATTGCTTTATAATCTCTAGATATGTCAAAGCTATGTTTCACAATCCACTTATCCACGGTAAGTATACACATAAGTTTGTTTTAAAATACTTTTGGGGCTTATATTTACTTTTTAGACTTTAAATGAATATTTATTGCTTCGGACCATCTGCTAACTGGATGACGTAGATACATGTATTTATATTATATTAATTCCCAATAGCACAATGTATAAAATACGCAAGACTGAACAATCTAAAAGCCGTCATCGTTTCCGCACGACCAAGTTAATATGTACCTATTTTGCCTATACTATACGCCGGTTAACACCTTAGGTTTGCGCCGTTGGCGGGTTTTAAGTATTTAATATAATATAATATATTATTACTAGGGCTAGGATTTCTATGTACTTTGCATTGTTTTTTAAAGCTTACTGTGTAATGCTCGTCTTGTCACAAATTTGTTTTATGTACATTTGAATGAGAATAATAAAGTTAATTTTGCATTTTTTGGCATTTTTTAGTAATTAGGTCATTTTCTTAATTTTTTAGGGCATTTTAGAGTTTTTGAAGCATTTTTTGAGTTTTTGGAAACCAAGTGTTTGAATTTGAAATTTTCTTTTAAGATTTTTACACCAGCATGGCTTTTAAATAAATTAACTCTGGCTGGGATTATAATGCTAGATTATAAGTAGATACTCGTAATCCGTATTATATTATAGGCTTATCGCCATTATCGGACAAGGTTTGAGTAACCTCTACACGCATTTCCTGTTAAATAATCTTAAATCGGTAAAATCGACGTCCGATGATATCGTTCGACGTTCAGTACAAGTTTTGTCGTCGTTAACACCGTTTTATTACTCTAGTTAATTTTTGTTGATAATTTAATATAAAAATGCCAAAAGTAAAATGTTCGACAGCGAGTCGACTGCGTGCGTTTGTACAAGAATTTGGACATAATATTTTTTATACCGACGGATTGGTGTTATTCTCTTTACACTTGTAATAGATTTTTATAAAGCATTTTTTAAAACTTTTTATTGTAATTTATACTAAAATTATTAAAAACAAAAAAATTTTTAGATCATAAAAGCATTTTTTTTTAGGGCATTTTTCGGGTTTTTTTAGGACATTATTTAGAGTTTTTAGGTCATAAAAGCATTTTTTTAGGACATTTTTCGGGTTTTTTTTAGGGCATTAAAATCCCAGCCCTAATTATTACCTAGTATTTATATTTTATACGCATTTCATTTTATCAGTATTTACACCGATATTTAGTGTAATCTATACCCTAGATTTAGCTATTACATATTGTATAATACATTATAAGTATATTTTAATGTAACAAATTATTTTTTAAGATTCAATATAAATTGGTTGTTATCAAAACACACAGTTACATCCAGTAGGGCCATAAAAACTAAAGAGTCTAGAATAAAGATACAAACTTTGATTCTAAAAACGTACCCTTTTCTGGACGTTTTCAAAAAAGGACTATAATTAAAAAATTGCTCAGCTGTCGTATCAGTTGCTAATTTAATCCGTGTAACATAAAATAATTCCTCATGTATTTTTTTTTACGTTTTTTTCGGAAAACATGAAATATATTTAACGATGAATCGTTATAAATTCATATGCGTTTTTGTATACTTCATAAATATTTTATGATTGGAAGTTGATTGTAAGTTTATTGTAATAATAAAAATATTATTTAAATATAAAATGTCTTACTTTAAACATACAGCTAAACGGCGCTTTGGAGGTATACATTTTCTGAAATTTTTATCCTGCTTTTGTATACCATATTCTATTTTTTTTTTAGCAAAACATGAAAGGTGTTCATTGACATCCTAAAATATTTGTAAAATTTTACTTCATCGCCTATAAGTTCCTTGCATAGAGTTTGGAATTCTCCTTAGGTCTCGCGTTTCTTCCAAGCTGAATGAAACCAATACTTTCAGGGATTTCGTATTGAAAATTCGTCTTCATCAACTAGGATCGCTATCATGGTAAGTTCTTCATTAGAAAAATTCAAAAATCCATTGCACAATGGTAATAGTTTTGGCAATAACTAACAAAAAATACTGTTAAAAATAATTTATGAACTATTATAAGATGATTATTTTTTATTACTTATTATATTATATTTAGTACTTATTTGAAACGCCTTTAATACGCGAGTATAATTTTATAATTAAATTTAGTTTAAAAATTTCGCACTAATATATTATATACATAATACACACATATGCACAAGGATCGCGACAGATAATTGAATTGTAATTTGTAAGTTGTAAATTAAATATTGTAAGCTCAGACGGGGCCCGGACTAGTGTGAATGCCGGGACAGGCAGTTAACCTGGACGTGCCGTTTCGTGTTACGGACCCGGCCCGGATCAGTGGAAATCGACTTTAATCATTAGTTTATACTTTACAGGCTAATAATTGTTAATAGGTTTTTGGGTTTAAGGATTTGGATATTATAGACGGCAGTTTCAATAAGCTTCTAGCTGAACTAATTTTTGTTTGCTTCTTTTGTCTGCGGTATTACAACGCCATCTGTAATAAAATATTATCTTGGTTAAAAATAATACTCCAAATACTTCCACCGACCACCGGTAGTGCTAAAGCCAGTTGGTCCGCAGTGATGATGATAAGTGATAACAGAGGAACAATTTGTGGTCCGTTCCTCCGTCACCTACCCATTACATCGATACCAGTCAATTAAGATATTGTGATTATATCTTAGCCTGTAGATATATTTTAAAAATATAGTTAACGTAGCTGCCAATTCTAGGTATGCCATTTAAATAACTAGTTTTGTTATATATGCGGGGATCTGACCGAAACGCAACATGTCGAACATTTGGCAATCTTTTTAACTTGGTTCGAGTATATAAGTATACGTATACTTATATATACGCAGTACCTATGATAGTATGATCTACATACATCATTGTATGATACTATATTTTTTTGTCATGATTGCATCGAAATTTTAATTTTTGAGGCTGTTTGTAGCAGTAGAAAATCACCCTTTTCCGTTGGACGAAAAAGATTGATTCCAAATTAGGGAGGGCAAATTACGGTGGGTCCAAATTAAGGTAATATTCAGTATTCATGAATGAAAAATGTATCGATACGTTTTGTCTCATATATTATCATAAATCATAATAATATTATAGTATTATAGTTGGTAGGTGGGTTACTCCCGTACTGTTATATGAAATAGTTTGGCGAATGTCGATACCAAGAATGGCAAGAACAGTTCACTGTGGATTACAGTAATATTGATAGAGGTGATTTTAGAAATTACGCTGTTTACTGTCTTGGATGAAATGCATGCAGCACACTGCACACACCATCCACGATCACGGTGAAATGGCTTACTTCCCGCCTTTACCACACGTCCACACAATATACTATTTAAATTAAAAATGGTTAAGCAAAAAGAAATTCAGTAAATAATTAATACATTAAAGTACTTAAAATGTTAAATAGATATATATAGCCATTGATTATAGAATTAGGACCTATACAGAGATTTTCAACCTGTGGGTCGCACTCACAATTATACTTTTGAGGGGCAGTAAAAAGTTTTGAAATATCAATATAATTAATCTTTATACTATAATATATTTAATATTACATTACTATAAAATATATATTATATACCAGCTATAGATAATAGAAAACATATATTTGATGTATAATTACGAGCGGGTTTATGATTTCTGAGTGTGACAACTGATAATACTGTACATCTATTGTACTAGGGTGGTATAAATGCAGTTTAGCTCCCATAACCCCACGTTATTGTTGAATTGTTTTACATATTTTTGATTACTATTATCCGCGACGATTGCCAGTGACGTGTCAGCATGTCACCACTCACCACTCACCACAACGCTTCCGGACTAAGCGTAGTGCCCGCGCATTACCAAACCAGGCAAACCGAAAGACTAAACCTAAACATATCCGAAAACCGTGACCATAGGCGGAGCTTTATAAATTTAGTTGGGGGACTCAAGCCCCAGATTATTTTCTGAAAATAATAATTTATATCTACCTACCTGTGTAGTTTGAAATAAACTTAATATAACTTAATACAAATATGAACAAATGTTCTAAAATATATGAATATATTGCATATTATATTACTATTACAATATTAATACAAATACAGAAAAAAAATTGAAACAGAAGAAATAACTGACTGTTTTCTTAAATAATATTAGAAATTGTATTTAAAATGTCTGTAGACTGTAGTAAAAAACTAAAAATAACTAGTTAACATAAATGTTTTCTACATAACTTCGGTATACATTTGGGGGGGGGGGCTAATATAAAACTTGGGGAGACTTAGCCCCTCAAGCCCCTCCCAAGCTCCGTCTATGATCGTGACACCTCTACACTTCTACATTTACTAGAAATCATCAACTTATTTAATATAATCTAATATCACATTAAACAAAGAAAAAACATACCAATTTAATATTATATTCATAATTTTTATTTTTTATCAAAATGTTGTATTCTTTTTCACAATCACATTAATTTTAATATTGTAATTATTCAGTTAACATTGTCACGAAATAAAATTGTATCTAAAAAAATGGCCTTTGCCACCAATTTTTTTTTTCAAGATAAATAAAAAATTATATTATACTATACACTTTTTTCAATATTATAGCTAAAGAGAATTTAAATTTTAAAAAAATGTAAAAAACCTATCACTTGTATTAAAAGTTTTTTTAACATCAATAATCGAAATACAATAATATGACGTTTTAGAAAAGCGTTTATCAATTTCAATAACAAATCTGTAAAATATATAGAATCAGCAAAATGACGTCCTTGCAGCTCTTCAATATTTTTCCTTGTCACTCGTTGCGGGTACCTACTATAATATAATTATAATTATTTATAGACGTTATTTCTACGTTTTCGTCGTTATTATTCAAATATTGTTCACGAGTCTAGTAGTAGTGAGGTAGTCTGAACTCTGCATAATATCTAATAAGTATAAAGACTATAAACCGATAGTAGGTATAGGTAAATAGGTAAGTACAGTTATATTGCGAAAATCTATAAAAAAATAACCTATCAATTTAATATATTATAAGATGCTTGAAATTTTTAAACAAGGCTTTACGTACTCGTGGTATTTAATTTCAAAGACGTTTTACGTACCTATTTTAAAAGTGAGTAACTCAAACACGGTATTATTATTTTGAAATAAAAAAATAATAATAATTTTTATATTGCTCACCATAAATCGACACAGAAAATTATAATTCCGCACAACACGATCGATCGGCGGTAGTAACTAGGTAGATATTTTCTTGTAATTATTATTTTTATTATTATTATTATTTAATACGATGACGGGCAAGAAAAAAAACCTATATTTAGAGACTGTTTAGAGGCTGACAATTTAAGGAATATTTAGAGTTGCTCGTCGAATCGGTGAATCTAATTTGCGAAAGTACGCCGTGGCTATAATATATTATGGAGTAGGTACATCGAATTACGAATACTACGAAATAAACTGATATAACCAGTTGTGTATTGTACGTAAAAACAAAAACTAGTATAACGGGGAATACGTACAATTTTATTATAGGGTACCAGGTATTGGTTGGTGTAACCTACGCTACGTTTTCAAAACAACTGCTTAGGTGCATAGGTACATAATATTATGTTTTTTAACCGTACACGGCATGATATCTATACGTATGGTTTAAAATATATTATGAGAGTAATGGGTGCTTCCCATAATATACAGGTATATAAGTATATTATAATATTTAAGTTTGTCCTTCGGAGTCCGGTCGGCTATAATCGTGCAAATATGTACCTACAGGCTACGACGTACCTATCCATGACGAACATGCTGCAGTAATATATCGTATACCCAGCACGCTAGACGCAAGACCAAACGTTTTACTCTCGTCACGATCATACGCTGTGATTGCTAATTATTATAATTTAGTATCTGTTATCAATGAATCGATTTATAATTAGACGTTTCGTGGAAAAATAATCACAACATTTTAACTACAAACCTTCCCGTTCCGAACGATAGGTTATATATAGATATATCGCCAAGCGTTCAGTTTTCTTCATGTCCGGCGTTTGTTTGTTCGTTTGTTTTTTTTTACCGCAGTACGTATGATATAATATTTTTATTATTTAGATTTATTTCATTAATCGTGGTCAATAAATATTATATCGTGATAGTATTACAGTTTTTCGTTGTTTGTATTATCACATATTATTATAATAATAATTAATAATGAATTATATTTCGCAGTAGTGATTTCGTCGTTATCGAATAGAACCATGAAGGCGACAAGTTCCTGGTTGACATTATGTTTATGTTTCGTTTTGGGTACGACAGGTACGTACTTAAAGAAGCAGACAACACAAAAAAAAAATTATTTAAATTATTTTTAAATGTTGAATTATTGTAACTATGGCTATATGAAATGATATTTGGTGAAAATCCGATGTAAAAAAATTATTACTTTAAGAGATATTAAGAAATGTAAAATAGTCGCGTGACGTCATTGGGCCCTACTCATCATAATTGCCTATCTTATACGTGTAAAAGTTCCTCGCTTCTCACAACGATTTACCCTCCTAAACATTTTATTTTTGAAATTTAATTTACGTATAAATGTGTGGTATTATGTGTTTTAGATGACGCAAGAATCAGAATTTCTATATGACGTTTAGTTTTTTTAAATATTAAAAATCTTAAAAGAGATATTTGATTAAACGGCACGTCATGGCGGTCGGCGGACCGGTTGTTCGAACGCCGCGCGACGCTACGTACAATAATAATACTGATTTTGATGATTGTATGTCAAAATTAAAATAATGAACTATTTTGTTTATGCATTTTTTTTTGAGCATGCCATTAGATTATCAAATTAAGTGTATAGGTACAAAGATATAGTTACAAGAAAAAAATATTTAGTTCTTGTAAAATGTAAATTAAATCTATACCAATTATTTCAATTAAAAGTATTAATGCATATTTTACTAAACTTTCGAAGACCATAGTTAATAAACTAGCGAACAAAAATTTATGATTTGACCATCAACATTTTCAGAAAAAAAGTTTCACCAGAATCTATTAAAAAATATAGTGGTTACCATTTGAAAAAAAAGTTGATTTTGCTATTGCAAGCACAACTGCGTGTTTAAAAATGTTGAAATTGTTATAAAAAAATTTCCTGTTAGAATAAAGAATAAAGAAACACATCTTTTTTTGTTTTATCGAAATTCTATAACATCAATCCATAATTGTTAAAAAAACCCTGCGTGCAATGACATACGATTATACAGTATACTCCCTGCAGTATCTATAAAACACACATGTTTCTATGTCCTTTATGCATTCCTAAACCGTTCGTCCGATTGCTATGAAATTTAGAGATGGATTAGACCTTGGGGAAGAATATAGGCTACATTTTGTCGTGAAAAAAGTAAATAAGAGGTCCAACCCGGGGAGATTCTCAAACTGAGATTTTGAGATATACGATGGAATTTTTTGTTCAGAAATTGTTGGCTGTTGCTAATGGTTTTAATTCTAACATTTATTATTACTAATGCGATAATCCTGTGTATTTTAGTACAGAATTATATATCGAGATCGAACCAGGGTTTCGGTGGACCAATTTTTCGCATTTTTTTATACTTCAGAGTTAAATTATACACTTACATACGCACCACGCGGCATCCGCGATCTACCGCAGAAAGATGGCCTTCTTGATAATATACTGCTCGCATAATCACAAGCGAATCTCACGGATAACGCTGTCTTGATGGCTATAATATAATTTACAGCAAAAGGCATTTTTTCCACAGTTCCACAGCGTGTTACATCCAAAAGGAGTTGAAAAAACACAAAAACCTAGCAATAGCAAAGCATTGCCGTATCAGCTAGTAACTTTACTAATATGTGGTTATAATCTTAATATTATTAATAACAGGTAATTAAACTGGCTTAAGGCACCATAAAATTATTAGATAAGTTCAATATATTATCTATAACCTTCAGTATAGAGTATTGTTTGGTCCTATAAGCACACTTTGAATTTTTTTTTAATTTTAATTGGTCAAAAACTGGATTTGCATATGTAAAAATAACCCGTTACCCGAATAGTAATATCTGTATTATAAATGACTTTATATTATAATATATCCATCTATCATTTGCGTTTTGCTTCTGTTGAAATAATCTTAATTATTTTTTTTCAAAATAGGTCGAATATTTTTTCAGTATTTTTTCAATTAACATCACCATACACTTGCCTCTAATAGTAAATAATAGCTGTTACAGTTACTAAATTTTATATCTATAGGTACAGAATAGCTTTTAGCCTAAATAACAAAATATAATAGAGTCGGGCTTGGACACTTGGTTAACACGAAGTTGAAGAGACCGGCCAAAAAGTTCGAGTTTATCCAAGGATAGTACATTAATGGGAAATTCAAGGGACCCGGAAAAAATTCGAGGTATCGACGATTTTGAGTTAAAAAAGTTTGAGCTAACCAAGTTCGACTGTACAATACAGACAATATCATATCCAATCATAATAACTATTTTATTATCTGCAACCAATTGCATCCATTTAAATAAACAAAAAAATAATCAATTTGCGTGAGCCAAAATCAAATCAATGTGTGATACTGTTAGCCACCCGATAGAAACGTATAGTGGTGACAAAAATAAGGTCCCCAAGTCTCTAGGAATCTATTGATATAAATTATAACTTTTGTTAAATCACAACAGATGCTCAGAAAAATTATAATATACAGATTATAGTAATATAAAGATTAGTTAGAGATATAAAGTATAATATAAATAGATTTTTCTATGTGTCTGTCGTGAATCGTGATCGAGTAACTTCTGAACGACTTGACCGATTGGGGTAAAAGTTATATAAATAGATTTCTCGAAACTGGGTGAGAGGAATTTTAGATTCTTTTTCAACTTTTATAAGTTGTTACTCGTTATAGAGTGGCTCAAAATGCATTTTTGTTTTGGCTCACAAAAGTTATGTTAGTAACAAGTAAAAGTTTTGCTTATATTATACTAGCTGATCTTGTGAACTTCGTTGTCCGTTAAAATACCGACTCTATATGATTCAAAATTTGCCTTCAATTCGTCATTTATACCAGGCGTAGTGATTTTCAAAACTTACCGTGGATTTCCCCCATATTAATCTCTAATAAAGATTTTTAACACAGTCATACAGTGGTTAGTGATATATGGTTAATTTTATTTTTGTAACCAATAGCAATTAATTATAATAATACTGTAGACTGTAACCAATAGCAACCATTTATAAACAAACATTTCAATCGTAAATCTAAAATCTTTTCTTAAATATTCAATAAAAAAATATAATGGCAACTTAATGAGATAACAACTATCCTATATTTAAATTGGACCAAATCACACACATTGAGCATAATCTTATCAAAATCAGTTGATTAGTTTTGAAGTGCATTGCACGTTAATTATCGTTGTATGCGTGATTTATTTATATATATTTATTTATATATAT
>NC_042494.1:106148535-106148824 GCF_005508785.2 Acyrthosiphon pisum
TTATTTTATTATATATTTATTTGTATCTATTGGCTCGGGTTCACGGCTGTTAATTATTTCTGGCATTTTTAATATTGCGTGAAGGTTCGGATTTTCTGGAACGAAATCTCTATGAATTTCTGATGATATGGTTCTCGATGGTGTTAAGATCAGGTTTTCTGTATAAATAACGCAATTATCGGAAATTTGAATTTTTCCTGTACCCGTGAGTAGGATTCTGCTAGAGTTTTGTGCGCATGTTACTGTTACTGCTTGCGAAATGCAGATAATATAACCACGCGTTTTGCAG
>NC_042494.1:106148874-106149639 GCF_005508785.2 Acyrthosiphon pisum
AATTTATACACTTTTTGGCCCAACAGATAAAACTTTATTGATATTTATAGAAAAAAAAAACTAAAAAAATTGAAAACTTACAATGTCCGTAAACAGCTCAAAAAGAGTCAAATTATTTTAAAAATTTTATCGTATATATAAAATGCTAATATAAACATTCAGTGAAATTTTCAAGTTTCTACAGTCACTCGTTTTTTAATTACAACAAAATAAGAAAATCGTTACGTAAGAAATCGAGTGAATATCAAATGTTGTAAAAATATGAATTTCAAACGCCCATAAAAATTTAATTTGAGTTTCTTATAGACATTTTTTTTTTGGTAAAGGTAGATTATCCTATAAGGAATCTTGTATTACATTTTAAAATCTTAGATTTAAAAAGAAAAATTTTTATGAATTTATAACTCGAAATAATTTGCAAATTTTCGTGATTTTTCCATATTTTGTCATTTTTTGAACTTTAAATGCTTAAAAAAAAAAACTGTGTTTAACGATTTTTAATATTTTTCATCTGCCTTTGAAACAATATACTAAGAGCCTTCTATTAAATTTTCAAGCTTTTTTATCCAACAAATAAAATTTTATTGATATTTTTAGAATAAAAACTAAAAAAAAATGGAAAATAAAAATGTCCGTAAAGAGCTCAAAATACATCAAAATATTTTGAAAATGTTATGGTGTATAGAAGATGCTAAGATAAACATTCAGTCAAAATTTCATGTATCTACGGTAATTTTTTTTAAAGTTACACCAAAAACCAAATTC
>NC_042494.1:106149689-106151356 GCF_005508785.2 Acyrthosiphon pisum
CCCCCCACCAAACAAAAATCAATTTTATCATAACTAGGCCTCGATAACTATTACTGAAATAATAACCAATTATAAAATCGACAAAAACAGCGATAACGACGTCGAGTGGATTTTATTTTATGAATTATCATAACAGTTTAATATAAAACTATTGAAACTATTTATAACTAATGCTAATTTGAAACAAAATAAAAATGACGTTTAGTTTAACTAATAACTTGTAATTTGTATCATAAATATATTATAACCCCCCCCCCCCCCCCTGAAATAAATCGTATCTACGCCGCTGATTGAGATACACTATGTCACAATACATTATATAAGATTCGATTTTGTATTGTATTTTTAGATTCTGAGTGGAACGATGAATGTATTGATTTTACAATGATGTGTGTTTTTTTTTATATTTTTTGTATTTTTTTATTTTTTTATTTTTTTTTGTGTCTGTGTACACAATAAGTAGTCGAAATAATGCTTCGATTATCAACTTCAGTATCTTGTTCGATTGGAAAGTGAATATCGTTGGTGCATTGGGTAGGTCAAAATTTAAAATTCCCAGTAATTTTCAAAAGCGCTAAGAAAAACCAAAGAAAAATTAAGGAAAAACGGGAATTTTTACGTAAAATCGATTTTTTACAAAATTGAATTTGGTTTTTGATGTAACATTAAAAAAAACGACCGTAGATACATGAAATTTTGACTGAATGTTTATATTAGCATTTTATATACACCATAACATTTTCAAAATATTTTGACTTATTTTGAGCTCTTTACGGACATTGTCAGTTTTAATTTTTTTTTTTGTTTTTTTTCTAAAAATATCAATAAAATTTTATTTGTTGATTAAAAAAGCTTAAAAATTTAATAAAAGGCTCCTCGTATATTCTTTCAAAAGCAGATGAAAAATATTAAAAATCCTTAATCACAGTTTTATTTTTCTAAGCATTTAAAGTTCAAAAATTGACAAAATTTATCAAATTTTAATTTGAATAATTATTTTGTAGTTAAAAATTTATAAAATGTTCAACTTTTGTATCTAAGAATTGAAAATTTAAAACAATATTACACGTAAGTAATTAATTCTGTTACCAAAAAATCTAAAAAATACATTTACACAGTTTATTTTTATACTAATTTTAAGTACAAATTTAGACGAAATTACATATTAAAAACCTAGAATAACTATTTTAGTTATTTTGTTGTGATTGTATAATATTATACTTGGGTATACTTGAAACTTCTAAAGTATACTGTTATATATCTATGATAGTATCACGGTTTGTTGTTGATGTATAACGCGTTATAAGTACCTAATAGATATTATGATATGATTAATTTGGAATTTATTATAGGTAACTATTATAGATCATTTTTTTTTAATACCATATATAATATTATGTCTTATACCTAGACTGACATACCGTCTCCGCTCAGAATCGTTTTTCTTATACAATGATATTATATCATTGAATTCAAATTTAATACCATCCATTATATAGTGGTCAGTGACCCACTTGTAACCTACTGTACAGCAGAGCGAAATCCACTTACCCACCTTTTTTTTTGTTACTTATTTCAAAACATTTTCTAATTTGATTGTTATAGAAAATCATTTTAGAAAATCTACTATGCTGTATTCTATTAATTGCCACAAGTTGAGTACTCTA
>NC_042494.1:106151456-106171848 GCF_005508785.2 Acyrthosiphon pisum
ATTTATTTGCGAACAAACATGAGAGTTTATTTATGCGGAGGGGACAATATTTTTCCCGCACAGTTGTTGAAAATTGGAAATGGAACTTTAGAAAATGAAAATGGTTACATTTCTGTCAATCACACAATTGGACGGGTGGTCAATAACGTGGAAGAGTTGATTTCTACAGTTTATCCTGACATTTTTAATCTGTCCGATAAATCTTATCAGTGGTTATGTGAAAGAGCTATTATCTCTCCGAGAAATGTAACAGCAGAAGAAATCAATGATATCATCCTTCTAAAATTCGATGGACACTCACGTGAATATCTGTCTATTGATACAGTTACATCAACAGATGATGCTATTCATTATCCACAAGAATTTCTCAATTCTCTTTCTCCTTCGGGATTTCCTCCTCATAAGCTAAAATTAAAAATTGGTGCTCCAATTACATTATTACGTAATATTCAACCACCGAACGGTACAAGATTACAAATAAAATCGTTGCGAAATAATATTATAGAAGCAGTAATTTTTACAGGGCCAGCAAAAGGAGAAATTGCATTTATTCCGAGAATTCCCATGATTCCCTCATACTTGCCGTTTTTTTTCAAACGGCTTCAATTCCCGGTTAAAGTTTCTTTTGCCATTACGATAAACAAAGCGCAAGGTCAAACATTCAAGTACATTGGCGTAGATCTTCGTACAGAGTGCTTTTCACATGGACAATTATACGCGGCATTTTCTCGAACTGGGGACCCGAATCATATTATGATATTAATTTCAACAAGAGATAAAACAAAAAACGTCATATACTCAGAAGTCTTATAAAATTATTATAATAATTAATTATAACAATTTTTTTTTTTCGTAACGTCCTGCATCGTTTATTTCATAAGAATTATACGGTGTTTAAATCTTTGTAGCGATTATCGTCAACGTGTGGCCGAAACGAATATTCATACTATGGTTTACCGCACGCGTCGTGGTAACGACCGACCAGGGACTCTATATGCAGTCGATTCAGGCGACGCGAGTAGCGAACCTAAAGAGGGCTCCACGCACGACCAGCTCAACCCACAGTGGATATCTGCATCCACGACACACCACAGCCCGATTGGTAACCCTCATGTATTTATTTATAGGTAATACATATAATGTATAATTATTATGTATATTATTTGATATTATAAGATTTGTAATAAACAATAATATCGTAGTAATAATAATACCTAATATATATATATATGTATACATATACGTTGAGTACTTTGATTACATAGTACATACGGTAATCCTGAACTCCAGTTCAAATATCTCAAGTCCAAAATGAACACTTATTGCACATTGGACCATTTTATAGCCTTTCTAGTTCAGTAGTTCTACTAATAATTACGTAAAAATAAAATAAAATTAGGAAAAATGAAAAAAAAAACTATTATTTATCAGTTTTATTTTTTTATTTTTTTACTATCAAATAAATTCAAATATACAAAACGGAAAATAATAAACAAAAATGTATAAGATGTATATTATTCATATGGGTACTATATGTAAAAATGAATAATTGTTTCCGTGAAAAATAATTAAAATATTATAAGAACATTTTCTTTCGTTGTACAAAGTTGTTCTCTTACAAAAATATTATTTTAAAGTTAAGACCCGATGTTTAATCCGACTCACTTTCGGCAGAATCATAATCGCCAACGTCAATATTCATTTTATATTCCTGATCACAACCCATGTATGCATCACTCATGAAATACAAAGTATAAGAGTAATTTCCTAAAACAAAATAACAAGGTTTAGTTATAACTTTATCAGCCATGAAAATATTACAATAATGACTCACCTGGATTGGGTGCTACAAAATCTAATTTCACTTTAGCTTTTTGTTGTAGTGTTAATCTTTTGATTGATAGCAAGGAGTTATTTTTAGGATCTCCTATTACTAACCACCAACCTTCTTCTCTTTTCTATAATAATTAAATATATAATGACAATAAATTGAGTTATTAACTTTATTTTAATTATATTAATTAAACGCTTACTTGTGGGAAGAAGGGAGCAATAACAGGCCCAACGACTTCGTCTTCTCTTTCTAAACTGACAGTGACATTTACACTGGAACCAGCAGATATGCGGTTTTTGTTTGCAACCTCGTAACTTAATTCAATATTAGGATAACGATTACAGAATCTCGCAACATCAGCCATTTCACTATCGCCAAGCTGCAGTAACTTAATACGGTCTTCATCTTCCAGTTCCATTATGTCGAATACTGTTTCTATACCCTAATATAACAATACAAATAAGTGTTTTGTGTTCCCAGGTATATAATATAATTACATGACAACAAAATCTACCTTATCTGTACATCTCTTAATAATATCTGATGTAAAATGAGGTAATTGTTTAAGGTAAGAATCTTTAGCCCACATTGCTTGAGTAATCATTTGAGCTAGCTCCATTGCAGCGACAGCTGGTGATAACCAACCATTAGAACTCAGTACATCAACACACGCTTGAATTAAACGTATTGCCTGTTAAAAAAAGGTGAATGTACAGATTATATAAGCTATACCAATATATAAATTCATGAATAGTAAAAAAAAAATAATATATTAATTACTCTAGCCAATATGACTTCAGTGTCTCCTTGTAATTCTGCGCCTAGTTGTAAACGTGACAAATGAGCTTGAAGTAACAAATTAACCTTGACGTGAGGATCGTTGTACCGTATAGATGTTTGACCAGAAGCTGGCTGCAACTTATTCGGTAAACGCTGGGCAAGACTTTTAAGTAATGTATCTTCACGATGTCTTACAGGTATCTTTTCATACTCAGCGGCTGAACTAATAATTTCCAACAGCCCCCGAATTTTGGTTTTATTGTTGAGTGATAATGAAAATAATTCTAAAAAAAGTATTTGGAAAGTGTTGTTTAGAAAAATAGCAACATATATTTAATTTGATCTGCATTACCAATAGTTGTATAGTTGATATAATAATAAGCAGCAATCATGCCCAAATTTAATGGAATACAGTCAATCTCATCTTCAATACTAATACACTAAATACAACATTATACTTTAATATATTTAAATATATAATATGACTTTAAAACAATTATAGGCGCATAGTATAAATAAAAAAAATTATAAACCCATTTTAGATTATAGATGCATACCTTTGATTGATTTAAGTCATTTAATGTGGTCTCAACAAGTTCTGACAGGTAATCTGATAAATGCCTATGTGAAACTCCTTGTAAATTATAATAATTGGCATTTTGTGTAAGTCGCCTATAAAGGAAAGTCCAGGTCATATAATCAACTGCATCTTGTTTATTCTCAATGGTTTTTGTTACAATTTCAGCATTGAAGTGATCGTGTAATCTATGGTCCAAATGACTCTAATTCATTTAAAAATAAAAAACATGATAATAAATATACATAATATGCATCAAATTATATAACTATAAACTTACTTCTACTGGTAATGGTTCGTTTAAGAACTTCTTAAAGAAATCTTTTTTTGATGATTGACACATCAACACACATTTGGAATCATCATCATCTAATGGTCGATTAGCTCTTCCCACCATTTGAATAACATCAGTAATAGGATAATCTTCATAACTAAAGATGAAAGTTTAAAAAATATATCAAATTTAAAATGTCCAATTTTTCAAAATGTAATTTCTTACGCGTGTGTTTTTCCATCATAGAACTGTGTATCCATAATAATAACTAAATGAGATGTAATACTCAAAGCCCAACAAAGACTTCTTGTAACAACTACCACTTGAATGGCTCCAGTAAAAAATAGTTGTTGGACCCATCGTTGATCTTGAGAACTAACACCTTCGTGTAAATACGCCACTCCTTGAAGTAGAGTCTCTTTCAATGTCTAAACCATATTAGTTCAATAAATTTCAAAAAATGGCAAGCACATTAGTCAATTGTTTCTATAATACCTTATCAGAAATTTTCTCAACAAATGGCTTGATATCATCTTCTTCAGCATGTATAAAACGGTTGGATTGGTTATCAGCAGCAGTGTATGTTAATAGATCGATAGCTGTAAGTCTAGCCTGTTTTCTTGATGGAACGAATATTATTACAGGTTTCTCCAAACTGTACTTTAGTATAGCATTATATGTTGGTTTGCCCATAGCTACTAATCTGGTAGCATTGTGAGTGACATTGTACCCCTAAAAAATTTAAATAATCAAAAGATATTTCTCTTTTTATTATTATATACAATTAATATTATAGAAGTAATATAAATAAGGATTAAATTATGAACAACTTAAATTTAATTAATTATATTTTGTAATCAATAATTGTATAGTAAGCATTACTTGCACATGAAGTTCTAATGGTACAGGTCTGACACTGGGATGGAAATTGAATGTGGTGGTAGCTGGAGCTCCTAACCACAGAGCTAAATCTCTAGCGTCGGCTAATGGAGCTGAAAGAGCAACTACGCGCATTTGTTTTTCAGTTTGAGAAGCAATATACCGCATTCTAGAGCAAACAATTTCTAATACCGGCCCATCTTCACCTCCAATTAACTAAAAATATATAAACCAATTACTATTTAGTATTCATAGTAATTACAATTAAAATATTAATTATAGATATGAAAATTACCTGAAGTTCGTCAACAATAAAAAGATTAATATTTTGGACATTTTTCCTTTGCTTCCATCTACGAGACAATACATCCCATTTCTCTGCAGTTGTCACAATTATTTGTCCTTTAGCTAACAACTATAAACAAAAGTAATTTTAATCTAAATCATCACTGATAGAAACAATTTTCATACGACAAAATCTAATACTATGAGCACACAAAAATACTAATTGATAATCATATTCAGTAGCAGCTTGTTTATAACCGAAGCTGTTTCTATAATATATATTAATTATATTTTAGAAGCAGGTAAATTAATATCTTATCAGAAAATAAAAAAAAATATTATAATTTTTTTCAAATTGATGAGTAATCCTTGTGTATTGTAGAAATTGTTCATTGTTTCAACCATCATGAAGTTAACAGGGACCAACTATTTACAATTGCAGAATGGTGCAACTAATACAGATACTGAACAGTTGGCACATGAGGATTTCAATATATTACCCTACCTATTAACGTTAAATTATCATAAATTTCAAAATGTGTAAAAGTTGTTTACAAAAATGTATTAAGCGCCTATTGACTGTTATAGCTAATGGGCAGCGACCACACATAACGGTGATGATGTTCTTTTTTATGGTATTTATATAGATAATGAATTTATTGTATTTATCTATACATCTTATAAATATTCATAAATCATAAAAGTATATCTTTAAATGTGAACCAAAAGTCACCTCTGGTTGTATTTTAATCTTCAAATATTATTCTAATTATCAAATTTATCTAGTATAAATGTATAATACACTCAGATGGTATACACTTTCTTAGTAAAATTAAGAGTTGAATATTTTAATTTTGATAACATTGCCTTGTATAGACCACATTTATTGAATATTAGTAAATGGTGAGTAATAGTGAGATTATAGGCAACAAAATTATGAACCTCGCACAATAAAAGTAATGTACATACTACATAATAAATATGAAAATTAAATTTTTAATAAAAATAACGCTAATTTTTGTTTGGAATGTGTCTAAGTATTTAATATTTCTTAAATATACAATAATATTGAAGGAAATCTACTAACCTTTAAATCTGTACCGATTTCTCCTGTTAACAGTACTACTTTTCTAGCAAGGCCAATTCCAAAAATAACATGCCAGCTAGAATAAATAAGTTCCGCTTGGGATTCTTTAGCTACTAAATAAACACAACGATGATCTGGATTTTGACTTAAAAGACGATACAGAGCAAACTCAGCTATAGCAGTTTTTCCAGATCCTGTTGGAGCACCAATAAACACATTTTCATCGCTATTATATACAGCATTAAATACTTGTGTCTGAATAGGATTGAATTGATGGAATCTCTCAGCATAAAGTTCCTCAAACACTTTATTACGAAGAGCAGACACCTAAAATGATAATTAATGATAAACCAATAGAATGTTTATTATATTATACATCTAAATGAGCATAAAATTTACAGGAAGTGGCTGCAAGTCCAAAAGTTCAGTAGGTGGAACATTTTTTTCTGGAAGTAGCAAATGTCTAAATGAAACAGGTAATTGAGTTTCTGAACCAATCCAACGATCAGAAACAATTCTGTAAGAAAAACATGTCATATTTGATTAGAAGTTATTTATAATAAATTATCTGTTAAAATATTTAAATAAATTAATAACCAAAACAAAATGTTTACCGGAGGAAATATTGAGGTGGCAAAGGTTCAAAAACAGGGACAAAAAATTTAAGCATATGTTCATCAGTAGCATATTTTGCTTTTAACAAAAAGAATTCATGATGAAGAACCACTTCGGAATCAACGTCTTCCACCAATACCCAAAATGCTTCAGAATTTCCATGTAACTTTTCATCCCACTGAAAGTCAGGAGTAATTGTCAATTCTACTCTTAAAGTAGATCTAAAAACAAGTGAATCAAAATTATTAGTTGTACTAATTTTAGCCAGGTTAAAAGGTTTGTTGTTACCTAGTTACTGGTTGAATATGTGTGGACAATTCTAATTTTGGAAACTGATGTACATATCTATGAATTGTTTTTCCGAGTTTGGGAACACGAATTAGTTCACCAATTTCACTAGGACCAAGATCATATAATCTTTCCCACGGGAAATTCTTTTTTTCAATTTTTCTTACGATTTCTTCGGGCATTTTTCTAAATTGTCTTAGTGGTGACATGCTTTGCCACATGCGCCGATCAATCATCTTACAGAGACTAAGGGCTTTATCAGCTAGCTGCGCCCAACCACGATGCAAAACAATTTCAAAAATAGCACGCATTAAACGAGCAGCAGATTGAGTCACAAATACCATATCAGACATCAATGCAAAACCTTCAAGTTTCAACTGAGATATATATGCTTGAAGCAGAATATTTATCTAATTGTTAAACAATATATGCATTATTATGATTTTTAATATACAAAAATGAACTATGGCTAAATATGCTTACCTTGGCACTAGGTTCTTCTATACCTTCTTTAATAGGAATTGGTACACGTTCCATTAATTTTTGTAATTCTAATTTCTCTTCATCTCTTACTCCAATATGACGAAATTCTCCCGATAAAGAGAATACTCTAAATAATTCAATTTCACTCAATGTTGGTTTTAACAATTGATTATATGTAGCCATTGTGTCATGAGTACAATAGTAATGACTAGCAATACGTCCAAGTTCAGTTACCTGCAATAATTAATATTTGCATATTTGTAATATCCCACAGTTAGTAAATAAAATAAAAAAATGTATTAGTACCTGAAAATAGCCAGACTTTCTGTCATATTTAATGAGATTACTTCTTTCCAATTGTATTGCAGCAGTGTGAATAATATCTGCTCTATGTGTTTCCAATAACGGATCTACTTCCAACTTCTCTGGAGTAATAGTATATAAAGCAGGAGAGCGCAACATACGAATATACAAATAACTATAACCCAACCATGTTACGGCTTCTTTAACACTTTGTATGGTACCTAACAAACAAAACAATGAATCTCTATTGTAATTCAAAAATAACATTTTAAATACTAACCAAGTACAATTTCTGCATTTAACATATCTGGCAGTTTTGAAACCATTTGTGATTCAATTGGGAGCTGTTGATTCAATAAAGACAAGTAATATTGAAGTTCACTGTGATTTGTAATAAGTATACCTTCACCTTTTGTATCATATTGAGGGCGTCCAGCACGACCCAACATCTAAAAGAAAATGATTTGTCAAAAAAATTCTAAATATTGCACACTAAAAATTAAAATATATTACCTGTAAGACATCTAATGCACCGAGTTCTACCCAACGACCTTTTTCTGGACTATAAACTTGAGTGCCTTTAATTATCACAGTATGAGCAGGTAAATTTACTCCCCAAGCCAAAGTTGCAGTAGATATTAGTACTTGAATGTGACGATCAGCAAATAAATCTTCAACTAAAGTTCTGTCTACGCGGGTCATACCAGCATGATGAATAGCAAAGCCATAGGGAAGCAAATCTCTAAGTTCTTGGTTCTAGAACAAAAAAAATAATGTAATATTGATTATTTAAAAAAATTAAGTGTTATTATTTATATTTACTTTGACTTGTTCAGCTTCAGTGCGCAAAACTTCCATAGATGCAGATCCTTCACGTAAGAATTGTCCAAGAGTATCTTTTTCCAAACACATATCCCTAATAGCTCTAGCAGTTTTACCTGTATATAATTATAAAATACTAAAATGTGGTAACGTAATGAAATTAAGAAAATTACCTGTTTCTTTTCTAGAATGAACAAATACCAAAATCTGATTACGCCCAGCGTGCTCCATAATTTTCTCATAAACAATTTCGTTCATAACTTGGAAACGTTTAACAGCTTTTTTTTCTGTTATGCCTATATACTGTTGTTCTAATGGAACTGGTCTGAATGAATTATCAAAATAAAATAGACCCTGAAAGTAAAAATTGAATAATTCATGCACATTTTAAATAAACAGTTCCAAATATTTTGTTAATTATATTTACTCACAGTATCAGGATTAACCCTAAGTAATGTTGCAACATCTTGGTAATTGGGTAATGTAGCACTAAGTCCAACTAAACGAACATCTTCTTGTATAGTTTCTATATTACGAATTGTCCTGGCCACTAGAGCTTCAAGGACAGGTCCACGTTCATCATGTAATAAATGTATTTCATCCTAAAACAAAAATATTAGCTATAAAGTATAATACTAAAAAATTAGGCAAAATAATGGGTTATGCTTACAATAATAATTAGTCTCACTAATGATACAAATGTTTTTTCACCACCTTTCCTAGTAATAATATCCCATTTTTCTGGAGTACAAACAATTATTTGTGTAGCTTGTATTTGCTCACGCGTTAGTTGATGATCACCAGTTAATTCAGACACTGTAAGATTATAACTACTTAACCTCTGGAAATTAATATAGACATAAGATTATTTCAAAATATAGATGGGTATACATTTTTTATTTTATTTATTTAATGAGAGAATGATAACTAATAACTATACATTCAATGTGGATTATACCTTTCCAAAACTTCCAACCATCTCTTGTACCAATGATCTCATGGGAGCTATATAAATGATTTTGAACTCATCAGCATTTATAGTACCATCGCTATTGATATGTTTTCCAATTTCTCTCAGCATACATAATAGGGCAACATTTGTTTTACCGGCACCCTACAAATAAATAATATAAATTAATTTTATTGTTTAGTTATTTTAAATATATAATTACTGTAGGAGCACAGAGCAACAAATTTTCATCAGATTCTAGAGCACTTTTTTGGAGTCTTGATTGTATTCTATTAAGTGATTTGAAATCTTCAAAAGCAGGTTGAACATACTTTGGTAACTTATCAATGGGAACTAAAGACTCATCTTCATTATAAGGTTTAGGTTTTAATGCAGGGACATGAACTTCTTCATAACCTTAAATTATAAAAAAATAAATATTTATTAATAACTGTATAATAATAATCATCTATCATTTATCAAATACCTTTACGTTGTTTCCTGAATGATCCATCTGGAAGCTGACATCTCTTATTAGACATAAAATGAGATCCTTGAGCAAATATTAAATCATCCAAATCTAAAACTTTTCTAGTACCAGCAACCTGTTGTTTAGGATCACCAGTACTCATGTCATCGTCATCTTCATCAGCTGCACGTCTCTTCTTATTAGCAGCACTTGCACTACTTTCTTTAATATCATCTACCTCTTTAGTATCCATTTGACGTAAAATCTTTGCTAAAAATGGATCAGATTCCATTTTTTTACGCAAAGCTGCACGTTCAGACTCACTCTGTGATGATGCCAACAGTGTGCAATACAAAACTAAAAATAAATATGCATATATATTAAATTATGTTATATTAACCAAATTGCTGAAATTCTCATACTCATGAGTCGATTTTTTTTCAATATCTTAATGAAATCAAAACAATCATAGCCAAGTAAGAGCACTAGTTGATTTTCACAATCCCGATCATCGCCAGCATTTTTCAATACAGATAATACTTCTGCTGCTTTAGCTTGAGATGCCATAGCATCACTATAAAACTTAGACAAACTTCGTTGAAGCCAATAAGCATCAATATCCAATGCATGCAAATTTTTTTCTTTTTTGGCTTGTTCAGCAGGTTTTTTACCAGAGCGCTTATCCAGCTAAAAATAGTAACAATTAAGTCTTCAAATTAAATGCAATTAATAACAACAGAATAACTTACATTTTCTGCATGAATAGTAGCATCTAATTTTGATTCTTCACCTTCATCTTCGTGATCATCGCCTTCACGAATTTCACCATACACATCTTCATCATCTTCTTCTTCACTTTCTTCAAATTGAACATTGATACCGTAAGTTTCATCAATATTATCTTCTAAACATAAATAAATTACATTTGAAAAATAAACACTTCAAGTATAAAATAAATTATAAATATGAAATATAGTTAACCTGTATTGGCTGTGCCTTTTTCATCAGTTCCAAAATCAGTAATTTTTTTCCCTAAATTAACTAAAAGTGCAAATCGTTCATCAGCTAAAGAACCTAGTAAACTTTCAGTGTCAGATTTTTTCTCCTTATCCTTAAGACGATCGTTTTTTAGTACTGCTAAAACTTCATCAGCCGCACCACACAGAATATCTCTAGGCTATAATTGTACAATATATTTATCTTCTAAAATGTAATGAACTTAAGACATTTTAAAGATCTAATGGTGAGAATCTAACCTGATCACCAAGTGCCTCCTGTATGAAACTTAATAACACTTCATATGTTTGTCTAGTATCTTGTGTTTTAGGTCTGTACATAATTCCAACCATATCATCAACACCATCTGATAATAGTGTAGTTCCTTTCATTCGAGCAAAGTCATATTGCGCTTCATCACGCTTTTGTCTCCTGGGAAATACAAAATAAAAATGAACCGTAAACATACGTACACAACAAAATTGTATGTAAAATTGTACTGACTTGGCTTTTCTTTCTTCTGCTTTCACAGGTTTGGTTCTTTGAAAACGATCCCCCATCTTTGTACCTTCCAATTTTCCAACCAACGAACATACTTCACCTGTGGCCTCATCGCGGTTACGTCGATCGATGAGTCGCACATCAGCTTGTAATACAAGATTAGAGTTCTAGAATTAATAATAAACAAATCAATGTTAACTGAATAAATAGTATATGTTATAACATTTAATGTTGGCACTTTTTACTTACCGCTTTGTATTCGTATTGAAGCTGACGGGCAGCTGCGTCAGCCATGATTAATTATTTTCTTTTAATCGTCCAAATGTTTTGGTTTCTTTTTAATTGTCAAGCACTAAAATCATTATTAGATAATAATAAATAGTGTATAAAAATAAAAACGTTTCTTAACGTTCAAACGCAACACGAATGTATAATATCAAAACAGGTATAAAGAATTAAGAATATCAAAGATATGAAACGAACATGACTGCCGATCAGAAACGAAATCCGCGTGATTTGTTTATGCCGCTTGTCCGCTTATCAATTGTTCAATGATGCCAACTGTGCGTTTTTAATCGTTGAACACTTTCTCTTTTTTTATCACACTGTACAAAAGAGCGGTGATTTGAAATTTTATGATGTCACCCAAACACAGCTAGTATTATGCAAGGTTTATAGATTATAGTCTATAATCTAAAAACCTTGAGAATTATAGAGTTTAAATGTTTATAAAAATTGATGTTTAGTTGTCTGTCTACCCATCTGTTTGTTAGTCAGAGACTCGAAACTACTGAATCATTTTTAATAAATCTCATAGTATTTATACCGTATTTTTCAACCCCAATAGGTAATTGAAGCCAGAAAGATAGCTCACGCATTAATTTAGTTTTAGGCCTTCCTAAAAAATGGTAACTAAATAGTGGTCTGATACTCTGATTCATCAAATAGCTCACCAAGCGTCAACTTAATCTTATAAATAACCATATGTACTATTTTAAATTTTAATGTAATACCTAGTTAATTAAATGATTATAATGAATTATAAAAAAAATTATATTTTTTAATAACTAAGGACATTGATGAATTGTTGTATCTCGCATGTGACATTTATGAGTAGAATTAAAGATAGCGCCGATATCAGATATTTGTATACATTTGCATATAACATATTTATTCTGATTGATCGTATGATATGCTAAGTGAGCACAGAATTTGTTTCATGACATAACGATTTATGAAACTTTACGATTTTAGTTGCATAATGCATTTTTCATATTTTAGTGCATATTTTGGGTTTTGTTGGTTCTTAGACATTTTTGAAATAATTAGGTACCTATATCCTATACTATTGTAATATAGCAAAAAAAAATGTTATATTTTTATGTTTCGATTTATATATTCTCGTAGGTAATACTCTTAGGTAAAAACGATTTTACCAAATACATTTTTTTCTTAAAGATTAAAACAATCCTACAAAATTCGTATATTAAAAAAAAATAGTATTTTTAGTAGCGTTCCATGATCTTAAATGTATTATTAAAATTAAATATATATTCAGAAAATAAATGTCTTTTTTGCTAACTTTTGATTGCATATTTTTTTCTTGCATATTTAAATATTTTACTTTTTAGTGCATATATTTTAATATTTATACACATTTAAGATTTTTAGCTCATATTTGGTTGATTTTTAATGCATACAAATCCGCGATCTACTTATGAAGAAGTGATGAGGAACCTTGTATACAGTTTTTAAGCTTTTTTTTACTTTATTTTTACTTTACTTTACTTTTTTTAACTTTATTTTATTGATAACAATTTAAAATGAAAAAGTAAAAAAAGTAGATTTCAAATGCATAGCCCTCTAGCTCAAGGGCGCCCATATGGGGGGGGCAAGGGAGGGACATGTCACCCCCCTGGAAAATGCCGAAAATCTTGGAAAATTGTTCATTGTGATTAGAATCTATTTTTTAGATAGAATTTAAAAATTGAATTTAATATATGAAAATCTATATTTTGTTTATGGCAATATGGCATTTTGGTTTATTTACTTACTTTGGCAAATCAGGTTATCACCTATAAATAACCACACGTTTTTTCCACCATAATATTTTATTTATAACAGATTTGTGTATTGTTATATCAAATATACATATTTTAAATGCAGAAGGTATATCAAAAAGTATATTAGAATCAACAGAAAAAAAGCAGGTAAGAGGATGTCGCTCTGCTGTACAGTAGATTACAAGTGGGTAATTGTATGTTGGTTGTATTAGACTTGAATCCAATGATATAATATCATTGTATAAGAAAAACGATTCTGAGCGGAGACGGTTTACAGTCTAGATATTTTATATTTTTGTTATTATTTATTTTATCATGTACCTAAGTTGAATTAATATTAAAATATTATAATTTTTTATTCGTTTCTATGGTGATAAACAAAGCGTTAGAAATTAAAATCCCATTTTTAGCGTTTTTTCGTAATTTTCCGGTGGTTTTTCCCATGGCATTAAATAACTGTTGAGAAAATCGAAAAATGACCTCTCTAAAGTACCATCTTGATCCAATTTGCTAAAGATAAGTATTATATGTTGAAATCGAAACACTCCTTCTGGAGAATTTTGTATACAGGATATAAAAATAAAAGGAAAAAAAAATAAAATAAACACCATTGTAAAAACAATAGCTCCCTCGCTCCGCTCAGAATCTATAATATGGTTTAAATATGTTGAAACTTGTTGGCCCAAGGTTTTGATGGTTGTTCAACCATGAGTGGTAAAGTAAATGGTGTACAGACAATTATACGAAAAATATATCCAACTGCTTGTTATTTTCATTGTGCTTCACCATAAGCTTAATTTAGTAGTTAACGATCAAAATTCAATTCCTGAAATTAGAAATACTATTGGTACTGTAAAAGAAATAATTAAGTTTTTTAGAGAGAGTATTTTGAGAAGAAAACTTATTCCAAATATTCCATTATTTTGTGAGACACGTTGGTCAGAAAAGTACAAATGTATACGGCTATTTGATAAAAATTTCATTGAAATTAAAACTGTTCTTGAAAAGTTATCTATTAGTTCAGAAGCAAATACTGTTACAAGAAATCGTGCATTCCAACTTTCATCAGCCACATCAAATTGTACATTTTTATTTGAAAACTAATGTTTTAATAAATTTAATATAATTAATGTTTTATGACGTGTTGAATCTATATTATTAATTAAATAGAAATTCAATAAAATACTTTTATGGTTAATTGGTTAAAAATTTGTTTTATAAATGGATTGATAAATTAAAATGTTGTCCCCCCCTTAAGAATTTTCCTATGAGCTCTAGCTCAAAGAGTATCAATTACTAAGAACTAACTCGATCCAGTTTTTGCCAGAAACCACTTTCAAAGCTGAAAAATTAAGCATCAAATGGCGATAAAGCGCGTGAAGGTTTAGAAACAAAATAAGATAAATAAAAAACTCACATATAATTGTACCAATATAATAATAATTTATAATATGCATCCCTCAGTTAAGTAGAATTTATATATTATTTAAATATGAAAAATACAGTATAAAAATAACTGATTTAAAAACTATTTTTGTAATGGTGATATCGAAAAAAATTAAAACACCCGGAAAGTTGTCTAAATTTGTGATAACTATAATTAAGCACAAAATATGTTGCCAACAATTATATTTAATCTGTTACCTGATACTGTAGCCGATAAAGGTTAATATGTAAATATGTAAAAATGTTATGCTTATAACACCATTGAGTTATTTAGACCTAATTAGCAACTACCAACCTACCTGGCTACCTATAGTTTTAATTTATAGATTACTGATTAGTACGGTTTGATATTTGGTAAGGTATCACTCAATGCTAATAGCCAAAAAGGTATTAAAATATTAATATTATATGACATTCTATATTTAAACAGTTTTACCAGTGGCGTACCGCGTACCCGCCGTACCTACTAATATAAGAATGGATCAGTCGTCTATGGATCAGACGTCACATTTTTTAAGGTGCCGTTGGAGAGGGGTTATAATCACAGATATATAAAGTAACTACTTTATATTATATCTGTTGTTGTAATTAATAATAAATATGAGATTTATATATTATATCCGTGACTTAAATATGTATATTTCCACATGGAAATAGTATACATGTGTATGTCATTTACTCATAATATATGATAATATATTATTACCTATATATGTTTTAATTGAAACTTCAGAAATTATTTTTAAGAGGATTCATACATCGTTTTACAATCATAGTTTAAGCCTAACCCACTGATTTTACCAGCCAAATTCGGTGGTTTAACCTTAGTTCAACGATTGTAATACGGGCACCCATAACATGGCAAGTTGTACGATCAGCAGATCACGTATTCACGTTTAGCTCTGTTAGTTTAAAAATTAGAGTGACTTGACCTCTTATAACATTTAAAGGCAAGATTATTAGGTATCTAGTGAACCGCATAGGTTTTCTTTTAGATTATAATTTTTAAGTGTAAAAAAACCCTAAGGTTCACTAAATAACATTCTTACTTCTAAATTTTATAAGAGGTCAATTTACTCTAATTTTTAAGCTAACAGAGTAAGTTAAACGTGATCAGCTGAGCGTACAATTTGTTATGTTATGCGTTTGTAAGACAGAGAGAACGCATGCAGACACATAATTTATAATTTATATAATAATATTTTACTTTAGGCCAATTGATTTATTACTTATTATGCAGTTAGGTATTACCTGGTATTACTATTAATAACTTTATTACGTTATAGTTTACCTAGGTAGTCATTAAATTTATAATACAAAATTCAAGGATCTTTTTTTCAGTCTTATCAGAATACGGCTAGTGTATTTCATAAAAATACCAACTGCCAATTTATGAACAAATATTCCCTTATAATGCAAAAAAATACTTAAAAACAATTATGTACTCTCATAATACTATCACCCTCGCAAATATACCACTGACATAAAGTGATATTGAGTACCTATAATCTGGTTTTTGAATTATGACTGTGCAATAGGGGTTTTACCAAAAAATTAAGCGTCCTAGTGACCTCTTAACTTTTAGATAGATCTTCAACATGACAATATTACTCAGTACTGTCTCAACTAAATATTTATTATTATTATTTAATAATACGCAATTTACAATTTTTATCCAATTACATTCTTGAATGGAAAATATGTTATTGATATAACAGTATAATAATATAATAAGTGAACGCATCTAGTTTTGATACCAATGCAGAATGTCGAATGGGAAATCATTCACGCATTCATTTTTAGAATTTACGTTTTAAAAATCAAAGCTCGAATCACTGATTTATTCAGGAATGACAAATTGAAAAGCATCGAGAGTCATATTATTATGAGTTACCGATAACGTATGATTGGCGAATATCAATTTTCAGTTATTTTCAACGTATTGTTTACACTGTTGTAGAACCTTCCATGTCATAAACGTTTGTGATTATATAATTATAGATCATACATAGTACCTGTTGGTAACGTTTCTTGTTTTTCGTGTCGTTACAAATAGCTCAAATGTTTATCGGTATTTGTTGGTTACTGAAGTTGAACACTGCCGTATCGGTATCGTGTCGTGTTCGTACATGAACTGTCGTTGTGCCGTTTACCGTCAAAAAATAGTTATTATATTATTATTAATAACGCGTGCACAACCCGTCGTCTATAAATACTGAAATTTAATTATAATAATATTATGATATTATGATTTGATTTGTAATATTATTAGTATTGTGTAGAAAATAATATCGTTCGTAAAATCCTTGTATAGACGAACTTTCGTTATTTATCGGATTTAAAATTTTCATCATATCGTTTCGTTTTTATTATAAAACACCTATATACCAGCTATAGAGTCACTAATTATGGAGGTCAACGTAAAATCATCCCAAGAAATGGAAAATAATAGGATCGTGCAACAGATGGAGTTGATCAGTAACCACGCTGAGCGCACGAATAAGATTCGCATGACAATTCAATCAGAAATTGATTCGTTCAATGTTTTGTACTCGGAACGTGCTAAATGCGCTCGTAAGTCTCGATAATTACGTGAAATTAACGTACAACTATTGTGTAGGCGCCTGTAATCTATATGGTATTAAATACTCTAATTAAATACATTTTTATACTCTAGAACAATTGGAATACGCGAAAAGTCAAAGAATGAGCAGCACTTCAGTATCACCTGAAATCGAATGTGAATTAATACGAAAAAAAGAATTGCACGAAGGACAATTAAAGGCTAAATCATTAATTCTTAATAATTCTATTTGTGTTTACATTAACAAACTCAATGAATTAACAAACTTGATCAGTCCTGTGCAAGCTTATATTATTGATAACTCATTAGTTCAGTGGAAACGTCAACAACAATTTGCTGGTAATGGGTATAAATGCATGATGGATATAGACGTCATACAAACTTGGTAGATACTCATTAGTACCTATTTTGTTAAATTAAATTGATTAAATTGATATTTTCTGTTAGGTGTGAGAAATTGTGTGATTTAATATGGGTAACTCGTTCACAAGTTAAGGAAGCTGATCGATTCAGAGTTAATTTGAGACAATATTTTGAATTACCACAATCATGTGAAATGATTAATACGCTGCTCAATATGACTACGCAGTATCTTTCATCCTTGGTGAAAAGGTATAACAATGCTTATAATTTTTGTTTTGAAGTTTTAAATGTTTTATAGTTACTATCTTTAATTATTTATTTTATAGTACTTTTGTTATAATTACGCAACCACCTCAAGTATTGAAAACTAATACAAGATTTTTGGCAGAAGTGCGTCTATTAATTGGTGGAAAACTCAATATTCATAAAACGTCACCCATGGTATGAAATAATTTTAATATTATGTACCCATTGGACTGGAGTTGAATAATCGGTCCTTGAAAATCATAGTTCGAGTGGGCCTTATTTAGTAGACACTAATTTATTTTAAATTGACATTTTTTGATCCACAAGTATAACTGACAACCATAGATACTCATTATTATCATTAATATTTAAATACATTTTTTTTTTTAAAACTTTATTATTTAAATGCAAACAATACTCTATGAATAACACATCACATTATATCTAGGTATAAGTACATGGAATATTTAAATAAGAGTAGCAGCCATCTGAGAATTTCCTCATCTTGCCAGAATGTACTGGTATCTATACCTAAATTTACATTTTTCATTGAAATTGTACATTCTATAGGTTTTAATAAGTTATTTTAAACCTGTTCACTACTAATGTACCCTCATTACACTTTCAAACATGTTAATGTTGGAAACATTAGTAAGTACCATTAATGTAGGAAAATTAATTAAATCATTTTGAATTATTTTTGAACACTGGCTGATCCAAAGAGCACTGATTTGATTTTTCTTTATTTGAATAAACTTTCACCTGTAGTATTTTTTACTCCTCGGTATATCTCCCCCAATCCTTAATATAATTTTGAGTATGACTGAGCTTTACTTTAAGTAAATACTATATAGCAAGATGACCTTGTTTTGCTCATTTTCTTCTTAAAATTCTTAAGATACATACATTTCAAGTTTCAACAGTAAAACAATTGTTACTATTCAGTGTATAGTCATTATTTGTGATAATATTCATTGAATATAAAATAGAATAACTTTTTACAAATGTTAAAATATATTTTTTGGTTTATATTCCAACAAAAAGCACTGTCTTAGAATAAAAATAACATTAATTTTATTTTACTAGGTTAAAGTATCTATAGTTAATGAATCTCAAGTTAACCAAATAATTGGAAGAAACAAACCATATGGTGAATCCTGTGGCGAATTATCAAATTGCATTGGAAAAATGGAGTACCACCCAGTCCGTAGACATTTTTCTACCAACTTTCGGTAAATTTAAATTTTGTATTATTTATTTAAAACTCATATAAAATAATAATTTTGTACCTATTCTTATACAATAGAAGTATGCAACTTAAAAAAATTAAACGTACGGAAAAAAAAGGAACAGATTCTGTTATGGATGAAAAATTTTCAATTTTATTTTCTTCAACATTTTTTATTGGCAATGAACTTCAATTTGAGGTAAGATTTCATTTGACTTTTTAGGTTTGGGGTTATTTTTTGAACTAATCATTTATGAATACATTAATTAATTATAGTTATGACAATTTAAAATAAAATGAGTTATTAAATTAATATTTATAGCAGAGTTGTATAATTTTCATAAAAATATTATAGTTTTTGAGTAATATATATTATTATAACCACTCAATTTAAGTTTTAAATTAATTTAACATTTAGTCTCAATCTTTGATAAAAAATATAATTTTAGTTAGCAACATTTTGACATATTTCATAACAAAGGATTTCATAACAAAGGATTTTTTAGCAAAGTATTTTGCTTCAAATTATGAAATAAAAAATTCAAGAGTTTCAGGACTAACTTTAGACCACTCTTGTTAATTCTTATCAATGATTTATCATAGAGTTTATATTTAAGACACCCATTACAGAAACCTATTCATGGAGAAGGTACACTCAAATCCTACTATATACCAGAGTGACTTTCCGGGTTTTCATCTTAGATTTTAACCAGGTTATATAATATATTCTATTAATTATTATTTTAATTTTGTCTTAGGTATGGAATTTGTCATTACCAGTAGTAGTTATTGTGCATGGAAATCAAGATCCTCATGCTTGGGCTACTGTAATATGGGATAATGCTTTTGCTAAACTTGGGCGAATCCCATTTCATGTTCCTGACAAAGTTCCATGGAGAAGTGTGGCAGAAGCTATAAACATGAAATTTTCTGCAGCTACAGGTCGTGGTCTTTCTGAAGATAGCTTAATATTTTTGGCTGAAAAAGCCTTAAGGTTTGTTAAATATACTAGTTTAAATACTAAATAAAATACTAAAAAAAAAAATATTTATTTTATATTTAACTAGCTGCACTTCATTGCCCGTTAAATGTACAAACTCTATATGACTCATACTTTGTTCAATTCGTTATTTATTATTCGGTGTAGGTATGGTGTTCAAAACTTATCTTAACTTTTCTGTTGTCCGGAATAAAAATTCCGATTCGCAGCACTATATCATCATGTAGGCAATCTACCTGTGGTATATCGCAGACCCCGTGTTGTTTTGTACGTAAGTGTATGATTTAACTCTAGAGTATCAGGGTTATACCAAGTTTGTC
>NC_042494.1:106178405-106201622 GCF_005508785.2 Acyrthosiphon pisum
ATTGGTTATAATATCAAACAGTATACGGATATACGTTTTGTTTTGTACTGACTACTGTATACTGTAATAAATTGATAATTCGATACCTAGATTATTAAGGTCGTACAACAGAAGCACTTTTATTATTACTGTTGATATTTTATAAATTAATACAAATATTCAGATGTCCATAGCTCCTTCAATTATTAACACAATGTAAGCGACCCGTCAAAATTCATAGAAAATTAAACTGCGCAAAAATCATATTTCAAAAATATAGATTCCCATTTGAATTTTAAAAGTTGACCCTCGAACCCCCCAATCCTAATTAATAAAAAATATATTTAATATCAAATTAATTTTGATTATATGATTCAAAAAGGTTTTCACATAGGTCATTTTTCCCTAATTTAAATATATAATGGTGAAATATGCTGTCACATGAAATTTGGAACACAATTATATATATAATTTATTTTACAATATATAAATTTCATTTTAAACTTATCAAGTGGTCTGTGAAACGATCAATGGTATAATAGTTGGAGTATTCCGGCATTGTATCGATCATTTCACTTGTCGCATCCTATGGGGTAATAGTTGGAGTATTCTGGCATTGCACCGGTTGTCAGATCGTTTGATAGGTTTATTTATTATTTTTTTTTTTTTAATACGATTCTTTAGATTTATTTTCATTAGATATTAATATTAAGTTTTTTATTTTTATTTTTTAAAGATTCTTATATAACTATTGCCGTTAACGGGAAACGAGTTTCGACTGCCAATACCACCTCGGCTGCTAATGCTAAAAGGGTTAGGTTGAATCTAGTAAAATCACCAGGGTTCATAGAAATATCATCGTCTGCAAACCGAAAAATTGTTTGGTACTATGCTAGAAATATAGGGGGGATAGTGAACTATATAGACTTTATTCACTCACTCGAGCCTGAACTAATTCAATTATTAAAAACACGAGTTCAACTAGGAGCAATTAAGTTTAATCTTAAACTCAAGGCTACCTATAATCGCCCCAACGTAGTAAACTCGTCAGAGAACCGGGCGTTTAAAACATCGGCGGTCGAAATGTTTGCAGAAAGTAACATTAGTGACATTATAAAGAGAGCGTTTGTTAATTTGTTGAACGAGAAAAATGAGTACAGCGGGAGAGGCAGCGGTTTTACCATGGAGTCAATAGATGGACTTTTACTCAGTGTATATAAATATACGCCAATGAGTGGTTCGTCGTATATACAATTACCGAAGTTCATTGAATGGAAACGGGCTACCATAAATCCGCAGAATGTTGACCAACAGTGTTTTAAGTGGGCGATTCTCGCAAAACATGTAACGGGGGCGGGGATATTTCGTATTGGAGAAAATTATAAACAGTATGAGAGCATATATAATTTTAAAGGTATCACGTTCCCGACACCTATATCAGATATTCATAAATTCGAAGAAAACAACTCAAAAGTGTCTGTAAATGTTTACGGACTCGAAAAGAAGTTTCAACCACCGAAGAAATATCCGACTTATGAGATATACCCATTACGTGTAGTCGATGAAGAAAAGGCTAACCATTTTGACCTGTTGTTGGTAAAGGATAAAGACAACTCTCATTATGTGTATATATCGAACTTTTCCCGTCTCATTCGCGCGCAGAAAACTAGATATACAGAGAGAGTTGTGTTCTGTAAGAGATGTTTTACGTCATTCGACAGTCAAAGTTTGAAATTCAAGTTAGGTGGTCAAGCAGGACTGGAGCAGCATAAGCTGATTTGTGGGGGACACAAACCGATACGGTCCGGACATGCCAAAAGAGGGGATTGCCTTGAATTCAAGTTATGGAAAAATACGGTTAGACACCCATTTGTTATATATGCGGATTTTGAATCTTTGTTGGAAAAAACTGATGAGAGTATGGGGAAAAACACGAAAATAATTCAAAAACATGAGGCGATGAGCTATGGATATTTAGTGAAAGCGAGTGCGAACGTACCGGTGGAACTTTTGGAGGAGTACGAGATATCGACAGGACCGATATTATACAGAGGAGACAAGGACCGTAAGGACGTGGCGAGGCACTTTGTAGAAGCGATAGTTGAAGTGAGCCGGAAAATCGAGAACTTGATGAAGACAAAAATACCTTTGACTATGACTAAGAACCAAGAAAAAACAAATCAAGCGTGTACCGAGTGTAATCTGTGTAAATGTAGTTTAGCCGAAGTTGATAAAGTTAAGGATCATGACCATCTGACGGGCAAATTTAGGCAAACTTTGTGCTCGAAGTGTAACTTAGGGTTACAACAACCTAAATTTGTCCCCGTATTTTTCCATAACTTATCTAACTATGACTCACACTTTATTATCACCGAACTTGGATATGACACTGAGTCTATATCCATTATACCGAACAGTGAGGAGAAATTTATATTACATGAGATGAACGCGTATAACACATGTTAATAGATAACATAAATAATGTTTCAGTTAGACTAGTACGTTGTTTATATTATGAATAATATATGGCTCTACTATATAAATCAATATTGTTTTTATTTGAAGAAAAATATTAGGTATATAAATTACCTTAGCTAGAATATATGTAGCGGCAACTTCCTGTTTACTTGATATACTGTTACCTAGAGAATAGTTTGGTGATATCGGTGAATACCCGTACTGTAACTAAAATAAAAAATAAAATTTGTTCAAATATATGTTTGTACATAATATATATTTATGAATTACCTTAACTAAATTATCATCATCGCCCGGTTGATTAAATCCATCACTTGAATCGTCATGCTTGGAGAAGATAGCGTTTACCTCGGAACAGCTTGGTGACATAGCTGACAGCGATTTGAAATTCTTATCATATACCTAAAATAAAAATAAGTGTAATTTAATATTTTATATACGAAATAATATATTTTTACATTACCACTTCTGAGTTTTTTACTTTCCGATGAGCCATACAAAGTTCGGCCAATTGTGTAGTCGCAAACATTTTAATTTGACTGAGGTTAGGTGTGTCCATACCCCGTCTGACTTCAACGTTCCGAATGAAAATTTCCATTTCCCTCAAATTGTTGGGTGGTGAGTCCGATTGCAAGCATTTTTCCCTCAAATACTCGTAATAATCACTAATTTGCCTAATAACTACAGGTTTTATGTTCGCTTCTTTTTCATTAATACTACCAGTAATACAACATTCCAATTCCTGGAGTTTTATTAAATCAATACGATTTAATAAAACTCTACACCCGTCTTCAGTCTTAGATTCAATTACTAGAACGTTTGAACCGCTATACACCATACTCGATATTTTATAAGAATCGGTCTCGAGAAATATGGTTCGCTTGTAGTTTTGCGGCGTGTCTAATATAAAAGATAGTAGGTACGTTACCCATAAGTGAGAATATCCGTCTTAGAAAATCTGTACTAATTTTCACATAACGTGACGATGTTAATAAAAGAACAACTGTTTGAAGTTATTCTGTTGGATCGATACCGACAATTATAAATTTTCTAGCTGTAAAGTCCAACATGTAGGATGTAGACTCGATAAGTTCAGCCGGAGGTGATGGTGGTACATACGTGAATGTCTTCTTGTTGTATAAGGTAGCGTTGTCGGTGATTGAACCAGCCATGTTTTTAAAAATGATTTTAAAAATAATAAAATAATAAACACTTTAAATTTTAAAAAACTCGGAAAAATAATAAACTCTATAGGTTATATAAGACTTGAAAAAAATTATAAGCTCAGAATAATTTATGAGACTGATAGAAACGTAGAGGAGAATTACAATTGTGTAAGACTGAGAACAGACTGAATGAATGTCGGCTCATACAGAGCCAATATGGGTGTGGATGGGTCAATTAATTGGTAGGAGATACAATATCGAGCTATCTAAGAGTCTAACGTGTAAGCGATTAAGTTATTTTTTAGTATAGATTGGTTATTAATGTGTTATTTATTAAGAGGTATGATAGCATTTCGCGGGAAGGTACTGATTCCATTGTATGTTATTCACTAATAGGTATTTTAATTTGTTGTTGTTGTTAAGCGATTAAGATATTTTTTAGTATTAATGTGTTATTCATTAACAGGTATAAAGACTATTCACTAATAGGTATTTTAATTTGTTGTTGTTAAGCGATTAAGATATTTTTTAGTATAGATTGGTTATTAATGTGTTATTCATTAAGAGGTATGATAACTTTCGTGGGAAGGTAGTGATTCCATTGTGTGTTATTCACTAATAGGTATTTTAATTTGTTGTTGTTAAATATAATATCTAAGAGTCTACAGGATAAATGTGTAATTGACAACTGATAATATTTATGATAATATTAAATATATGTTGCTCACATAACGGATCGGAAGGTGGTGGGGAGGTGGGGGTTAATATGTATCGGTCACGTGATGAGTAGACGGGTTCAGGTGGAGGGGTAAATATACAAAATATATCGGTCACGTGATGAGTAGACGGGTTCAGGTGGAGGGGTGAATATACGTCACACACGTACGCAATCAAGGATCAAGGATCTCGGAATCATACATCAAGGATCAAGAATCTCGGATTAAGACTCTTAGGATCAAGGATCAAGAATCAAGGATCAAGGATCTTGGGATCAAGGGATCATGCTTCAGAACATACTAAAACATACTACTTTTAATTATTGTATAATACCTACGTTTATTGTATAGACGGAGAATTCTATTGCATATAAGATATATCGTGAACCAACATTATATTTAACTACAATTATTTATCTATTATCTATTGATATTTTACTACAATTTATTGTAGTTCTTTATTGAACAAAAATTATCTCAATCAAAATATAATTTAATATGTCGAATTACTTTTAAAAGTTTTAACACTATATTATAATCACTATTAAATTATTTTTTGAATCAAGTAGGTACATACATTAATAGGCCACGAACTTTCAGTTAATATTGTTATCAATAATATTTCATACATAGATATAGACCACAGACTTGAAGTTAATATTGTTATTGTTAATAAAATTTAAATATTTCTCTATTTCTCTCGAAATATATTTGAATAACAATGTAATCATTTACCCAAATTATATTCATACATATTACATTAGCAGAAACCAACTTTTAAACACAAAAAATCATCTAAAAACGTCGTGTATAAATGTACAGTTTTTATTGATACGTATGAACTGACATTTTATATTTTATATAGGCAGTATCTATATTAAAGCATTTGACTGATTTGACGATTTTAATTTCAACACACTACGCAGTACGCAGTTATACAATAAGTATTAAAGTATCTAATACTGTGTACTTAGGTACGCACTACGCGCAAAGGACCACACAAGGGAATTCGGTTTGCTGAATCTGACGGTTCTCGAGTACCTTCATAGACATGGGCATAGTGCACGTGAACAGGCGCACTGTAGACAATAAATAAATTCAAGAGGCCTTACTCATCCAAGATCATTGGGCAAACTCTTAGAAGCCAGCTCGGAAGTACGAGAAAAACCGATCACATCGTATCTGTACTACGTCATACCACGTTTTGGTATGGTGTTGGCGCCATATTGCAGCTAGATATCACATTTGATATTATATTATTATGTTCTTTAATAAGCGGCAATTGGTAGAAACTCATGTGTATGCAATACTTCAATCGCTTATCATGATTTACAAATCCTTGGGGGGAGGGGGGATTATCCCCAACCCCCCTACAACTTCCTACTAAAATTTTACCACCACTACAACTGTATGATAAATAAAAAATGAAGATTTCATTAAATTAAAATTCCCTAGTAAGTTGATATATTAAAAAGATAAATAAATAAATTAGATAAATTAAAAATGTAAAGAATTAAATGTTAGGTATATAAATGTAAAAATCGGTATAAATAGTAGTTTAGTTCATACATCAAATAACTCAGTTATATATAAATATAAAAGTTTATTAGAAAATCGATTTTACTTGTTCACTTAAGATGTTCGTATGGCTACTTGACGTCCTTGTATAGGTATTACATAGATTGGCAGTGACTCACTGCTCGATAGCTTGATAATTATATATGTATCAAAATATATTAGCAGAACTTAAATACCTATTCCAATAGAAACAATTAACTTAATTTTTTTTAACTATTATTACTTATTTGGTAGTTATGATGTGACTATAACTTTTTTATGCGATATGCCGATATCAATGTGATCACGAATATATAAAATAATAATTACAATTTTTATTTGAATGGATTAATTGATCACTAAGTTATATATTATTATGAATTTGAATACTCGTGCGAACAAACAGTACCTATTTTACAATTCAGAAAATTATAATTATTCATAATTGGGATATATTATGTATTATCCCACATATAATGATTGTAAAGGGGGACAGAGTGGCCAAACGGACTAAGGCGTCGGTGGCGACTCGCGCCGTCGCCGGTTCGAACTCGGCCACGGGTGGAATTTTTCTTCAGGCAGTCATGGTGTCCGGAGAGAAAGGTCACCATCCCCAACCCGGGCATGGCAGATACTTAAGGGTGTCCACTTAAAAACTCTGCCAAAACAAACACGTGGGTGTTCAAAACCTACAGTACCCTCCCCCACAGTTCCACTGGCTAATGACCTCAGTTGTCGAAGACTCAACCCCCCATCCCCCCCCAAAAAAATGATTGTAAAATTATAGAATTTGAGAGATAAATATATAGAAGAATATAATGTGCTTTCAATTTAACTGTCAATTTCATCTCCTCGTCAAAAACAGATTATTATTATAGCTTAAACATTAATACATCAAATAATATATGTATCTAATTATATGTACTTATTATAGAAATTATTTTATTTAAATAGATTTTTATCATTTATGCTGAGGTGCAAAAAAATAAAATTAATGAATTAATGCGATAACTTACGACTTACGACAAAGAATTAAATACAATGTAATATTTTTGCCTATTGGTCAAAATAAATTGAATGGTAAAATATTGTCATATGCCTAACAATTAACAGCAAAAAATGTGGGTCTTATTTGAAAAAAAAGAAGTGTGTCGCCACGGGACACTTCTTAAATGGTATAGAAATCTATCCAATTTAAATAATAATATGGTCTATGAGCATATTTAATATTATAATTCGAATACATTTATTATTAAAGAAAAAAACGAGGGTGAGCATGATGGTAAATCCCTCCATATATTCTCGAATTTAATTAACTGGTTAAATTTGAATTAAAATGTATTCCGGACATAATAAGCATATAAAATCTCGTATCCAAGGAAATGGTGAGCTAGTATCAAACTATAATTTATTTGTATTTAATTTCGAGTAATTGTCTGTGTAACGAATCTATTATAATTCAATATTAAATATTCAATATTATAATTTTCATACTACGATGTCTTCAATTACAATAGATACAATGAATTTGAACAAGGGACGTGCGGGCTGCTGTGACGCGGCAAGTCCATTGATTAGGCCGTACTTTTCGATGCCAAATCGTTAATGACACCTGAAAATGCCGAAACGAAAATTCAAGCACCGTCCGCCACGACAGTCCCGCCTATGTCGAAATCCCTACCCGAAATCAATGTAGCGGTGCCGATCACTTATGTCTGCAGGCTTCGGATGTTGCAATAAAGGACCAAGTGGTAACCACGAACACGGTCAACCCTAGGAGCCGACCTCTTGTCATGTCTTCAAGTGACTTCAACAATTACATTGAACGACGTGGATTTGGACGTGGCCAAGAGGCGTGCGAGCTTTTACGCTGTAAGTCGACTAACCAAAGTGTATCGTTCCATGCCAAATATCATGTTGATGACACCCGAAACGGCAATCCAAGTGCCGTCCGCCATGATTAGTCCGCCGTCCGCCATGACATCCCAATGGAGCTGAAGACCCCGACAAAACTCAATGTTGCGATGCCGGTCGCCTGTGTGAAACTTCAGGATACAGATGCTGCAATAATGTACCGGGTGGTAACCACGAACATGGTCAAACCCATAAGAGCCGATCATTTTGGAAACGTACTAAAAATTCTTCAGGCGATTATTGTGCTGCGTGTAGTTTTTGTGCTGCGCTGTGCCATTGTAGATGCTGCTATATATGTATAGTTAATAGGTACCGTATAGGTACAATCTGCACCAATTATTTTTTAAATTACTTCTATGCTCTATCGCAGGTGTATGATGTGTATAAAATGTATAAAATGTATAGAATGTATAAAATGTGTGAAATGTATAAAATTTTTGAAATAATTGTACAACATTTCGAAGTAAAATGAAATGTTCAAATAATAATTTGTATCACCTACACATAATTAAATTATTTATGTTAGAGGTATATTATTATATATAAGTTACACTTTTGATAAATATTCCTGTATATGTAAAAATATTTGAAATAATTATATGTAAATTATACTGTAAATTGTATTAATTTAGCACAAATATATATTTTCGTTGAATAATTAAATTGGTTTCTTTTTTTATATATTATAAGTTAATGCCAAAACGCTATGTAAAATTAATTTATAGCGTGTGAAAATATTGTGAATAGTTATTTCGGTTTTTTTGTAACTCTTTGAAAAAAATGTACGTGAGTGACCTTAAATTGAATTTAAGCTTTTTGACTGAAGAACAAAAATTGTTATTTTTTGACTTAATAATATTAATATTTTTTAACTTCCATTAAATAAACTTATACGAAATTGTGTATCAAATTTTAAAGTCTAAGGTGGTTAAAGTTAAAATATCTTGTACATTTTATGAATTTCGTAAAAATTTTAAATTTAAACGTTATCCAAAAAAATTAATTAAGTATTTTTAATATTTTTTAATTTCTGTAGAAACAACTTATGAGGTACTTTGTGTTTGGAAAATGGTCATAAAAACCTTTGGGTTGGACCTATGGATTTTTCCCATCACCACCCTCAATACTACCTCTGATCCAAAATTTCGATCAATTATTAAAAAAAAATAATCTTTACTACTTACATCAATATATTATACCTTTTGAGGAGACCTTTAATTTGTCTTCAAATTGTGGCCAGTTAGTGATGCTGCGAGTCTTATCTATAAGAATTGTGTACAACTCAAAGTTAACGATGTGTACTGTACGGCTGTACGATAAAATATCGAATTCACTACAAAAAGTAAACCAATTTATCTCATTATTTATTGGCACTTTTGTGTTCCCCGGTCGATGACAGGTTTTAAACTGAATTTTTACTCCTTCATTCTGATTTAAGTATCTTACAAATAATCAATTATTATCATCAATGAAAATTAATGGTGTGAATAATTAATATTTATTAAAAAAAAAAATAATAATAATAATAATTAATACCTATATTTACAAATTATATGAAATATGATGCTCTTTCATAATATTCTCTTACTATTATTTATTTTTTACTCCTAAAAATGTGCTCATGAATTATAGAATATTGGCTAAAAATAATTTTAATTCAAATTTTTTCATTTTAAAAAAAACTATATAATGTAGATTTATTTATTTACATAATATTGAATAAACTTTTAGTATAAATCTAGAGGAAAGTTGAATGTAGAATAATTAATTTAAAAATATACAATCAGACTGTTGGGCTCTTCAAGCCATATATTCCACTCTAGGCAGTATATATACTGATACACGTCTATGCATATGTATAAAAAATCCACCCAATAAAATGAATTCCAGCACAATAGTTGCTATTTAAAATGTCTTTTGCATACCACAAAGTTCAAATTCACATGAACACTTTTTTAACACATTTTAAACAGTGACAATATTTTAATATAGAAATAGTAAAAAGTGCGGTATGTTACTTTACATAAAAAATTCTAACCACAAAGAAATGAATTGATATTTGTTTTTTACAACATATTAACCATAGACCTATAAAAGGTTATAGGTCTATGATATTAACGAAGAATGATAGATGTAGAATTAAATAAATTAAACATTTTTTTGGTTTATTATACTTAAGTAATCAAGGCATTAATTTAAAAATACAACCTAAAAATACAGCTAAAAGTGGTTTTTGGTTTATCCGAAGTTAATAGACTGAAAATTACTACTGGTCCGTTTTCAATAAAAGTTATTATAACTTGTTATTAAAAGTGTTTATAACTTATTTCGACAACCCTTATAGCTATTATAGCTAGCTAAATACATATAGTTACATATATTATCTCAATCGTAAACATATTACATAAATATTTAAAGACTGGTAGTTTACGTTTCTAGTAGAAAAATGTCAAAACAACACCATAAAATATGTTTTAAAAACTTTTATATATTATGACTAAAAACCTCTTGGGTTAATGTTGAGTGTGAAAAATCGTTTGTGTCGTTGTACGTGAATCCAATGCCTACGTTAGACATGGACCCTGGCACCCTGCAGCTAAGCCCTGAGCATTTCAAGCAAACGATTGCCAAACCATTTAGTCACTGGCCCATGGAACCGGAACTAGATTCTCCGGATGGACGGCTTTATAGCAAACAGTAAGAAAAAGCTAATCGTAAAAACCCGTTTTTAATAAATATTAAATAGGCACGTGAAAAGTAATGCTCTGTTAAACTTTATGAGTTCGACAAATATAGATATATAGTTAACTGCGAGGTGCACAGAAAGTTTTTTATTTTTTTTATCGTAAACCAAACATCATGTTATTTTCCATTTTTTTTTAAATATTTTTTTATAATTCAAATATTATTGCTCTTAAAATTTGAAATAAAATTGTACCTATATTGCCCGGACAAGATATTATATTGACCGGTTTGTGATAAAAAAAATATGATAATAACCCTCATAGGTAAGTACAATTTTATATTAAAAATATTTTTATTTATAAAAACATAGGTAATATTTTAATATTATGGAAGCATGAAACATAATTTATTATTTTTTCTTGTAATTTTATCTCAAGTGGTATACTTACATAAAATGCGTATATTCTTCAACATTAAATAATTTCAATAACTACCTATAATAGATATCACGTATAATGACGTTGCTTATATAATGACATATTGTCTGATATTGGTAGTAACGAATTGATGCGTCCAACGTCCCGATGAAATTAACTTGCATTAATAGGCCGTTTAAATGGTACGACGCAATACTGTATAATGACATCCGGCGTAAATTTTCAGAACAATTTGTAAAAATTCCAATACAACATCAGCTACATTAAAAATCAAAACATCAACGTATTTAATTTTCTTTTACACTATTTTTGTACCATTTATAAAGATATATACATTATATACATTATACATTATATACCTATATATACACACTACACATGTATTATATAGAAAATAAGTCATGTAATTGACATTTTTTATTTAATTTTTGACTTTTATTACTTTTCGTTGATAATGACTATCGACTATAATGGCATGTTAAAACTGTCCCTTGGCGGTCGTTATAGCTAGTGATAACTACTAAAGATTATTTCCTCTTATATATTTTGATCATTCTCTTATACTTTTAGTATAACTCATGACTTTGAGTTTGGTGGTGTTTTTGAGAATTCGTTATACGATGATAATCTAGACTCTAGAGTGTATTGTATATATTATAATGTGTGCCACGGTTATCTGTACTCTCATACTCTCATATGCATTGGTTATAAATATCCAATACGGAACGAATTTTCAAATTATGTACATACATATTATATGTTTGTAATAGTAAGAACGATATGTTTTTCATCGGAAAAATATTCTGTACACGAGTTAAATTATTCCAAGTAAATGGACAAACATTTTAAAATGTATACTGGTTCTTATTCCACGGTATGATATTCCATATTATTTTTTTCAAAATTTACATCTTTTGGATAACTTTTTTTAATTATTTATCTTTGATTTGAATCAATATAAAATAAAGATCTTTTTTTAATTTCTATCATATAAAGCATATGTCGACAAAAATTCATTCAGAGCCGATATATTATATCTAAATCTAATATGTACTTAATACTAGCGAGTAGCGATATTTGATAGCACAATAGCAGTGATAGTGATTTTCAATTATTATTTTTTAAATAATCTAGTATATATATTTTTAGTATCCATCACGCACAATCAATATAACTGAAAAGTTTACTCATATATTTAAATTATTAGTCATATAATAACTATTATTAACTGAAATAATAAACATGAAAAGTAATAATTATTACCCTATTCGTCAGTTTTTTGTACCTGAAAGCTATAAGTTCCCATTGGGTAAACATACATTTACATTTCCCATAAAGCATTTGAGTTTTACATAGCGTGTTATTTTTTAGCACCAATTCTCCATTAACACTGCTCTCATTCAATAATTGTAATAATTGATTTTTCGTAATCGAACATTAATGGTTAATTACCCATTATTATTATTTATAAATTTATAATTAATTGTTTTGTATTTAATTCTAAATAACAGTTTAACTTTGTGTAGCGTAAAAACAGTAAACCCGTTTACAGACATGAAAGGAATATGAAATGAACAAATTTTTTCCACAATCGTGGGATTTTCCCTCTTGAGTTGTCCAAAAAGTTTGAAGTAATTATCTCAAGATTAAGAATTAACCACAAAAAATATTCAAATATCATATAATTTATTAATGGCCAAAGAGGACGCCCCGATATGCATTTTAAAATAACTAAATGTGTGACCGGATATAAATTATAATTCGGTTGATTAAGTAAAATATACCTCCGGCTGTGGTTCACACTGATATTTTGGATAGGTGGGTATATGTATTATATGAGTGTACATTTTTATAAAAAAATCAAAACGTATAAAACAGATAACAGTAGAATATTATATAATAGGTATGCTTATGCCTTAAGTTATACGTTGGTGTGTACGCAACATGAGTGGATTCGGGAAAAGTATAATAATATCAATCGTCGCCACCTACCACAGATGAAAATTATTGAACATTTACACAAAGGGACACCACGGTATGAAATATGAATACATGCTGTATCTTATACAAAAGTAATAATGTACTCAATTTATACCCAGGTCTTGAATTAGGGGGAGGCTGAGGGATGCAAAAATACATGGTCCACAATCTCCGACAGCTTTAAACGAAGCTCTTATAAAAACGTACCATTTAACATTTCCTCTGGAACGCTTCAAGTTAATGTAAACATGTCAAAAGCAAATATTACGGGTCTTTGAAACATTTATTTTGATTGAATTGAATTTGAAAAGCTCTCTAACCCTTGCAACCACCCGACTAATCCATATTTTAACATCTTTCATGGCGAGCATTTCAAAATTCGTTATCCGGCCATTTACCCCCACAGAAAATAATTAACGGATTGAACGTATATGATAACTCGGAAGAAAATAATAGGATTTGTATGGTTTTTGTACCAATATAATAAGGTATTACTTTCAACTAGAACACTAAAATTTGAAAATTAGTACTAAATATTGTCATAGATCTATAATAATCATTTTTTAATTTTTTTAATGTGATCAACAGCTGACTTATAGCTGATATTGTGTGAAGTTATTATCATTCTTAAAAAAAAACTAAAAACATGTAAACATAGGTACTTATTTAAATGCATTTAATTATTTTAATAGTAATATATTAGTTACCTAATGATTGAATATTTTATTATTTTTTTTATTATTAGGTAATCAAATTTATAATAAATTTATAAAGTTGAAAGTTATTTGATTTTAAATTTCCTTTTCTATTATAATTTATAAGCAATACAAAATATAATTATTTATAATAATTTATGCCAAGTATAATTTATATAGATATACATACCTAGTAATTCTTTTAAATTTAACCTTTTGTAAAAATTATTAACGATTTTGGAAATATTGTTTGAAAAACAATTTCAAGTCATAACCTGCATAAAAAAATTGTTTAATAAAACTCATATTTTTAATCATTTTATCGTTATTTTTATTTACTTTTTTGAATGTCAGCTTTATTTTATACTTCTTTATACTTACTTCTGATAATTTCAATATTTTAAAATCGAATTTCGAATGAATAATTATGTACCTATTACTTAGTAACCTAATTAATTAAGTATATAAATATTATTTAAAGTTTAAATAAACAAAATCAAGTGACACAGGAGTTAGGGGCACCCCAGAAAATGTTAGCCCACTACTTTGATCATTAAAAACATGAAATGGGTAGGTACTCTTATTATACCTACAATTCTTCGAAATTTAATTTTATATACTTACTTAAATTCTTTGAAAACTTTTTTGCTTTAAAATATGAAATAAAAATATATGCTGTCGTTCAAAACGTAAATACTTAAAAAAATATATAGGTTAACGATAAAGGATAAAAAATAATATAATTTTTCGTAATGTTTTTTTGTAATGACTTCACATTATTAATAAAAAAGGTTCAATATCGCCAATGTATTTCGAGAAAATGAGTGTTTTCTTTCAAAAGAATCTTTTTGTATATTTATTACATATTATACATATAATAATAATAGTATACATAGTATTATACCAATTATATAACCACAAAGAAATATTATATAGAAGATAGAACACTCTACATATTTTCTGAAATTAAGAGTGTCTTGCCTGGAGGCTACCACAGTACCTCCTATGATTTTCTTGCCACTATAAACCCTATGATTATTGTGCGTCTCAGACATATGAATACAATCAGTGTGATGTGTACATTAATATATTAATATTCACGTCTCTATTTTACATTCAATTTGACATTTTTGCAGAATTACATGACGCGTGAAGCCATGATTACAATCAAAATAATATGTATTCACAATATTGTTATGTTTGTCGCATTCGACAGAAATTACAGGGCGTTCCCGTCGTATTCGCATCAATAGATTTGATATTTGTGAAAAATTATTACTTTATTAGAGATCCAAAATTATTAGAATTTAAATTATTTTTTTTTGATTAGGTAAATTACATGTACTTGCTGAAAATAAAAATAATAACAAATGTATGATTTGTATAATACCATTAATTTTTTTTTGTGTTTCGTAAAAGTTTTTAAATATTTTTAATAAAATGTTGAAAGCTGCAGCAGGCATAATAGTATTATACCTACATAGATTTGCAAGGCTGGGCATTAACGATTTAAAAAGTTAAAGTTAAGTTAAAAAGTTAATTTAATTTAAATTTTAAACTGTTTAACTTAACTATAGTTACTTTTGGCTTTTCATTAACTTAACTGTTAACTTACTAAACATCTTTTTTAATTAACGTGAAATTAACGAGTTAATTTTTCATTTTAAGAAGTAAGTTAATTTATTTTGTTTAGAATTTAATTATATTTCACTATTTCAGTAGGTATATTTCTTTTTCATGTCGAAAAATATGTTTCGTAAATTGTTTAAACTTAAAAACGTATATCATTCGAATCTAACTTATATGGAAATACTGTACAAAGTATAAACACTATAGTCTATAATTTAGTTTTGTGTTGGTAAAAAATTAAGTACGCTCGTTGTATAAACAAACTAACTTTCTTTTAACTTAATAAAAATTCAACAAAAAGTGTGTATTAACTTTTAACTTAACTGAGTAACCTATAGTTAAATTAACTTTTAACTCTTAACTTTTTGTCATTGGTGCATATTAACCTAACTTAACGGAGTTAAAAAAAATCATTAACTTGCCCAGCCTTGTAGATTTGAATACGAATATAGGTATAACACAATACCCCCTACCTGCTTGTAATAATAGGTATATTACAAAGGTACAAACACATTTATATTTCAATAAAACTGTAGAAAAATCTTTGTTTCATTAAAAATGCAGTCTCAAAAGAGATCCGAGTCCAGTTGCAATCAGACAACAATGAAAGACTAAACACTTTTCGGCTAGTGTATAAAAAGTTAACTTTTTACAGGCCTTAACTCTTAATTAAAATTGGTACGTAATCCTGCGAGGACGACCACGAGTCTATATAGAAGTAAAACAGTCGTCCAATAAACGGCCACAAGTTAATTGGTCGTATCGTTTTATATTCTGCAATTACCTAGTTTTCGTTACCCAACTAACCTGCATGGTTGAAAATATAATTAATAATTATTACACATTATAATAAATTTACCTAGTACCTACCTATACCTACATAATATTATGTTATATATGTATAAGACACGTACACACATGGTGATCTACCAATTACGAGTCGGTAGTTAATTTTTAATACTATATACTTATCTACTATGTGTAGTTACTAGTTAATGAGATTTTTATTTTAATCGTTAGTTTAAATATATATTACTTGTAATTCACTTACGGCAAGACTTTACGTATTTTATATAATGCAATTGAATTGACTTTCAAATATTCTCTATAATTTTGTATATGATAGTGTTAGATTGAAAATAACCTCCTGGACGTTTATTTGAACGAATAGAAAATGAATTCATTTTAACTCAATGTAGACATCTATATTCTCAAATCTCAATTATATAGACAGGGAGCTACTGACGGTTTCACCTATTTTAGCTTCCTTGAAATTTGTCTAGATAAAAAATGTATTTGTGCCCGCTGAATACGATAGAAAAATCGACTGATTCGTAGACCAACTCGAGGGCGGGAGTTGTCTCAAAAATCAACTGACTTTAACGCCTCAGACAACAAATGATTTGAAATAATTAAATGATGCTATAAATCGGCTGATGAAAATTCATATTCTAACGTGTAAAAACAATAAAATTATAAAATTATAAAATTGTTTATAAATAGTTTAGTTTATAAAATATATAAATGTTTTTTACATGACGTTCGAATCTAAATTTTCATCAACAGATTTTTTTTACAACATCAATTAAATATTTCAATTTTAAATAATTTGGTGTTGGTGGCTAAGGCGCTAAAGTCAGTTGATTTTTGAGACACCCTCTCGGTATTTATATATTAAATGCCAAAACCAATAATATTGTAGTCAACACATTTTTTAACATAATCAAATACTTATAATGATGTTCAATGTTTGAATAACAAATAATTTTTTTATTTGTTTAATCTTATTAAGTAATTTTTAGTTAAAATTCAAATTTAACTGATAATGCAAAACAAATAAATTATTATCATTTTTTGATTAAAAATTTTATTTTTTATACTTATACTGTAGATTTTAAATTGTTTATGAAACTGTTAAAAACATTTTTTTTAAAAACTTGTACCTAATCCAATAACTTTATGTTTACTTACACCTACATAATAAATGATTTAAAAACAGATAGGTACTAACTAAAAAAAGTATATTTTTACCTAACGTTTTTATTGATGCTATGATTTTTAAAAAAATGTAATTGAATGTTAAAATAGTCAAAAATTATTAAAGTACTATTTATTTATTAATAATGTTTATACCTCACTAATAATAGAAATATTTATTTTATATACTCGTAGTTATGAAAAATTATATTAATTTAAATATAATAAGAAATTTGCTGTAGAATAAAATTAGATTGAAATTAAAATAGGTATGGTTTAAGTGGATCCTCCTTCCCCGCGGTTCTGTAAAATATAATACTACAGAAATTATTTTATCTCACTGGTAAAAAAGTTCACGCAACCACTACTCAAAACAACTTAATAATAATATGTTCACCGTAGAGGAGTCGTTTAGTAAGTAATAGTTAGACACGTGTCAAAACTTGTAAATATTCTAAGGTCAACTTTTAAAAATAAATATGAATGTTTAATACTTTAATGTACCTATGCATGTAGCCATAAAAGCGATTCCTAATATGTATATTGTCTAAGGTGAAAAAACAACAATAACTTTATACAAAAAGCTATTCTCTAATTGAGAACTAAAATCTAAATTTAAATTTATTATTTTCATAGATACCTTCTCAAATGTGTGCTAAATGTCTGAATACCATTTATTTTAAAATAATAAATGTAAATAGGTACGTATTTTGACATTTTGTAATGAATGGTAGTTACCTATATAATATTACAAATTCAAAATCGTGGATTTTAAACATAAGTACCTACAGAGTTATTCGAGCAATTAAAAATGTTAATGTTTTTATTTTACAACCTGAAATTTTTTAGTTAGAATAAGACGTGAAAATATATCGTTTTATTTGACAGTCATTGAATTACCAACAATGTGGGCATGCAGAGTTAATTTTGAATAAACGTTAATTCAATCCTTTGACTAACTTCAGTCAAAACCACTCTGTTGTAATGCAAACATATTACATTTTTTCTTACAGTTTTAACTGCAGTATGATAGAATATTCCAACAAATATTAAAAGCAAACTTTTAAAAGTTTAATGCATACAAAATTAATTATGTTTATCTTTTAAAATAATTTATTATAACACATAACACTATACGTATTAATGTACCTATTACAAATTCGGAATTCCACAAAATACATTACAGAGGGTTGCTTAATAAATAAATGCCTCATTTAAATAATTTAATTGTTTTTTTTTTTTATTATTCTAAATAGAGGAAAAGAAACAATAATTGTTTATTTTTGAAATGAACACTGCTCTGTTTATATGCGTTGCAAAATAAAAAAGTCTCTTGTCTGCCGTCCGCATGGGTTGGCTGCTGCGGCAAGCAACGTTGTAATAATATTATTATCGTTGTGTCGGTCTGCGGTAAACCCTGATTATGACAATGTTGACAATATTATCGCCGCCTTTGACTGCTCTGAATAATTGTAAAAAGGTGAATTTGGATATTTCGTATAAAAATGTATTTAATACTTATACTACCTATATCACTATGATGTGGTTTTGCCCGGGTTCTACATTTTTTCTTTTCATATAACCTTGCTGGCTTCGTATACAAACCTAAAACTGTAAAACGGTGGTAAAAGAATTATAAATAAATAATAATACATAAATATAAATATTATAATATTGCTATACAACATAATATTAGAATTATTATTGACTAAATAAATATAATTTCTTATGAAATCCGATTCAAATGTAATTTTGTCCTCCAAAATACACTCTACGAAAATAATAAATTATCCTGTCCTGCAAAATCAACCGAATTCGATTATTTTTATATTATTAAATTATTAAATTTATAGAGAAAAATAATTTTACAGCCCAAAAGAAATGTTAAGCTTTTCTTATAAATTATTTTATTCCATTAGGTATTTGAAAAAGGTAAATAAAAAATCAGAGTTCAATGCGGGCTGTAGAATATCCTGTTCTTTCAGATAAAAAAACCAGCAAAGTGCGAGTCAGACTCGCGCACGAAGAGTTCTGTACTATCGTCATGTTGGCAACACTGCTTATATTATACATTCTAGGATTTTTAGTATTTGTTGTTATAGCGGCAACAGAAATACATAATCTGTGAAAATTTCAACTTTCTAACTTTCATAGTTCATGAGTAACTGCCTGGTGACAGATGGACGGACAGCGGAGCCTTAGTAATAGTTTTACCGTACGGAACCCTAAAAACCTGGAAAAACTATTTTAGTTATTTTGTTGTGATTGTAATGATTGTATAATAATATTTGTGGGTACTTGAAACTTCTAAAGTATACTATTATATTTCTATGATAGTACCACGGTTTGTTGTTGATGTATAACGCGTTACCTGATGGATATTGTGATATGATTAATTTGGAATTTATTATTAATACCTATTATAGGTCAATTTTTTTTTTAATACAATAGATAAGTATACCTATAATAGGTATGTCTAATATCTAGACTGACAAACCGTCTCCGCTCAGAATCGTTTTTCTTATACAGTGATATTAAATCATTGAATTCAAATTTAAATAAACATCTATTTACTATTATACAAAGAGGGGTTGTTAGTAACTTCATCAACTAAATTTTTAATAACTTCATAAATTAATCAATTCCTTCATCAATTATACAATAACTTCAACAATTAATTTGATTACTTCAACAATTAATACTTCAACAATTAATCGAAAACTTCAACAATTAATTGATTACTTCAACAATTAATCAAAAACTTCAACAATTAAATGATTACTACAACAATTAATTGATTACTTCAACAATTAATTGATTACTTCAACAATTAATTGATAACTACAACAATTAATTTGATTACTACAACAATTAATTGATTACTTCAACAGTTAATTTGATTACTTCAACAATTAATCGAAAACTTCAACAATTAATTGATTACTTCAACAGTTAATTTGATTACTTCGACAATTAATCGAAAATTTCAACAATTAATTTTATTACTTCAACAATTAATCGAAAACTTCAACAATTAATTGATTACTTCAACAGTTAATTTGATTACTTCGACAATTAATCGAAAATTTCAACAATTAATTTTATTACTTCAACAATTAATCGAAAACTTCAACAATTAATTTTATTACTTCAACAATTAATCAAAAACTTCAACAATTAATTGATTACTTCAACAATTAATTAATTACTTCAACAATTAATTTGATTACTACAACAATTTATTGATTACTACAACAATTAAACGAAAACTTCAACAATTAATTTGATTACTTCAACAATTAATCAAAAACTTCAACAATTAATCAAAAACTTCAACAATTAATTGATTACTTCAACAGTTAATTTGATTACTACAACAATTAATTGATTACTTCAACAGTTAATTTGATTACTTCAACAATTAATCGAAAATTTCAACAATTAATTTGATTACTTCAACAATTAATCAAAAACTTCAACAATTTATTGATTACTTCAACAATTAATTTGATTACTTCAACAATTAATGTGATTACTTCAACAATTAATTAATTACTACAACAATTAATTGATTACTTCAACAATTAATTTGATTACTACAACAATTAATTGATTACATCAACAATTAATTTGATTACTACAACTATTAATTGATTACTTCAACAATTAATCGAAAACTTCAACTTTCTATGGAAAATGCTTGAAAATTATGTAACGCAATGTAAATAATTGTTCTTGGGCCTTGATACGCATTTTGAATTTTTGCCACAATCACGGTATCTCATCAGTGAAACAAAAATAATAATGAAAACGGTTGTTCTGGTATGAAATGACTCGTCATTTACGACGTGTTTCCATTACGCCTGCGATATATAGGTACAATTCCATGTGAATAAATCTAAACATAATATTTTAACGTCCTCCCGAGGCCGACCACTAAAAACTTTATAATTTATAAATTATTCATATTATATTATTATGTTATTGTTATTATTATCATCCGATATTCCGATACAGCAAAGATGCTGTTTGGGTATGGTCAATTTCATTTCAGAAGTAGATTTGGTTCAGTCATTTCCTATAGCATCAAGATACCCGAATTACCACAGCACTAATGAATTATAAAAATTCAAGTCCAAAAAGCGCATTAAAATGAGAGTTTACAACCTCGTCCCCGACTTGATTGAACGTAGGTGTGCCAAAACTGAATATTATTATATATGTTATCTTTAGGTATTAATAAGCACCGCGCTCAAGTCATTCGAGGGACAAAGATGATTTTATGAAAACATTTAGATAGGTAACTACACTATTACTATAAATGATAATGCGATAACTCGTTCATGTAAATATCGAGTTTCCAATCGAAATCACATTTTAAAATGATATTGCAGACGGTGGCAGATAATACAATAATAATATAATTTGTACATGTTGCATACAAATCACAAAATATTGTACTAACGAAATAAGGTTAAAAGAATACGAACTCATATTTCTTCTCAGGAAAAATAATGTGTTATATAAAATCATTGTTTATACAATGCTACAATGCGTCTAATTAGTTTGTCCCGCTACGGTGTACTTACTATAATAAATAATGACGTTTAACTGTTTACGTTTTGGGCTGATATTTAAGCACAGTTTCGTGTATTGTACATTTAATTGTTGTGCTAATGACTAGGGTAAAATAGATAGAATATAGGCTACCATAATGAGTCTAAATACATTGAAGGCTGACATAAGTCCATTTTTCATTTTGAGTATACATCAATAATAGGTGTCTTCAAGAGTGAGTTACAAACAATTCAACTTCGTTAAGTTAATATAAAAGATATAGCTATCTAAATTTTACTACACCTATAATAATATACATATATAATATATATCAATGACAAATAATTACCTAGTGATGATAAATATTTTTGTCAGCTTACCATAATTCTGTTCCATATAAAACTGTACTAGTTCATTTTTAGGATATTGGTCTAAATAATGTTTGCGTTTAATTAGTAGCCTGTTATATACATAGTATAATATTAATACTATCCATTATACAGTGACCCACTGGTAACCTACTGTACAGCAGAGCGACATCCACTTACCCACCTTTTTTTTTACTCATTCGTCCAAAACTTCGTCAGCCGTTAATTTTAAATCCTTATGAATACACATCATAGCCAGACCATTTAATCTTTTCTGAAATATTTAATAAGCAAATTATATTTAATATTGTAAAATATGAATTATGATTTCCTTTATTACTTACTTCTCCAATGGTGTTCCTCAAATAAATTTTTATTCTCTTGAGATTTTAATAAGTGCGTTCATTAGATGATGTTGAAACTGGTAATGTGGCTAGTATTTGAAGAAGTTTGTGTATATTAGGATAAATTTAATTATTACAAAACGATAAAGCTTGAAGTGCATTAGTTGGCTCTTCGCTCAATTTTTTTAAGCACCTTTCACTTCACAGCTAATCTTAAATCCATATTAATTTTTTGAAGCTGTTTTTATAACGGTAGTCCAAATCCAAATCCTTTAGTTAAAACTATTAAAGAAATCATAAATTCTCCATTCAAAATTGAATTTCGTAGACACTGTGCTTTCCCACTTGTATCACTGTCTTCCCGTGTTGAAATATCATCTAAGGACTCTACAACAAAATCGTAAAGTTCTAAAAAATCATTAAAGGAGTTATACCTTTCGATCAAAATTTTAAAGAACATGTTGACATTTTAAAATAATTAATATTAAGAAAAATTAAAAATTATATTCACGATACAAAATCATTTACTTAGATTACATTTTAAATGAACTACATATTATTATGAGTCAAATAATACGGATAAAATCTTTGTAAATTAAGAATGAAAACGATTTAAAATAATTATTATAAATTTTACTAACCTGAATAGACATTCGGGTTCGATAGGCGCGACGGCTGAAAAGTGATTGTCAGTTCATCAACTATCGCTGCGCTAATGTACCTACGTTCTTCGAA
>NC_042494.1:106202446-106204956 GCF_005508785.2 Acyrthosiphon pisum
CCGTAACACCGAATTCAATAACCCGAATTTCTTTCACACCCGAAACCCGAAACCCGAAAAAATGATTCCGGTGCAAAGCCTGCAAATAATAGGTTTCGTAATCGTTAACGTCATAATTTCAGGGAAAATATGGTATTTACCTAAATAGCAGTAGCTAACATTCTAATATACGAAATAATAAAGATAAAATCACCAGAATTATGTAGGTACAAACGTACCTATATCCACATATAAAAATCGTAATCGTAATAGCCATAAAAAAAAATTACTGTCAAAACCCAAGCAGCTCGAGTGAATAATGTATCACAGCCTAAACTCGGGATCTGGGGGGGGGGGGGGCAGACCTCCTGGACATCCCCGTAAAACCACCACTGCTGTTATAATCATGTATCTACTTCGTGTTTATTGTACTAGGTATACCTAGCCAAAATATCGTACATTGTTTGCGCATCAACATGCTGAACAATAGAAAGGTATAAAAAATAATTTTCGATTGAAAATTCAATGATTGTCATACATTGTCATATGCAATAATTTGATAAAAATAATTAAAAAGAAATTGCATTAATTCAATTGAATTGTAGTCATCTATCTATCTATCTATACTATTGTATAAAATGGTAAGGGTTTTCTTAGACCACGCTAACCGAGAAAACTACCGAACCGATTTGGCTGAAATTTTTTACTGTTATACTTGACAGTCTGCTGGAGGTCATAGGACCACTTTTGTTTAGAAAAATCCACCAGAAAGTAGGAAATATGGATATCAAAAATACAACAGTGGCGCGATCTGTCCAGAAAAAATAAACTAAATAATAAAAAGTTGTTGTTGTTGCAGATTAAATAATAATAGTGTATTATGGTTGCTATTGGCATGTTTGTTGATTTGAGTTATTATTTTTCGTGAATTACGTGTACGCCCATTACGAGCATAATTTGTGCTTACTTTTTGATTATTCTTTTGAGTTAAATTTTGGGTAAGTGGCTAATTCATCATCATGCCAAGAGCGCCAAGAGCATACATTGGCAGAAGGACTGCCAATGCTACTCGAATGTATAACAGAATGTATAACACACCAGAACGTTCTCAAACACTTACACAGGAGCAACGTAACGCTTTGAGTATGAAATCAGCGTTTAATTATCAATTCGAGATTGATTATTTAAATATTAAAGCGCTTCAAATAGGACCAATGACGATATTATGTCCTAAGTGCCATGCAAAAAAATGGAAAGATGAAACCAATGGACTTTGCTGCGCTGACGGTAAAGTTGTTTTACAACAATTTGAGGATCTTCCAGAATTAATTAAAAGTTTAATTGATAATTCTCACCCTCTATCAAAACATTTCTTTGATAATTCTAGACAGTATAATACTCTGTTTCAAATGACATCTTTTGGAGCAAACGAAATAGCTGAAGGGAACTTCATGCCCACTTTTAAAATTCAGGGTCAAGTGCATCATTTAATAGGTAGTTTATTACCCGAAATTGGAAATAATGCTAAATTTTTACAAATATATTTTATGTCAGAGTCGGATCAAATATCTATTCGAACAAATATGATTACAAATTTAAAAGGAGGTCTCATTGAATCATTGCAAACAGTTTTGCGTGAAAATAATCACCTCATACAGAGCTTCAGATCTAATATAGAGTCGAGATCCTTTGATGAATTGCAAAACTTTAAGTTAATTATTCATGCTGACAGAGTTCCTCAAGATGAACACAGAGGTCAATATAATGCACCTACCATCGAAGAAGTAGCTGTATTATTAGTTAATGAAGATAAAGGTTCCAGAGATATAGTTCTGCACGGTCGGAGTGGACAATTGAGTAGAGTTTCAGAATTGAATAGATCTTATGATGCACTGCAATATCCGTTAATGTTTACTAGAGGTGAAGACGGATATCACATTAATATTACACAAAACCAACGAACAAAAACTGTCTCCTGCATGCAATTTTATTGTTATAGGTTTATGGTTAGAGAAACAAGTATAAATCATCTACATTATTACAAAACATTATTCAGCAAATTCACCGTAGATATGATGGCAAAAATTATTTCTGAATGACTACACTTTATTCGTAACCATCAAAAACAACTACGTGTGGATGATTATGTTCACCTCCGAGATGTTGTTAACAATGATGCAAATATTAATGCTAATAACGTGGGGGAACAAGTAATTCTTCCCTCATCTTTTACTGCAGGCACCGGCAACCCGCGGCCCGCGGGCCGCATGTGGCCCTCGGAACTTTTTGCTGAGGCCCTCCAAATATAATTCATGGTGTTTAAAATTTTAATTTTGTAGCTTAAATAATTGTTATAAATATATAAATAATATTTAATCAAATGCGAGATAAGCTATGATCGAAAACGTAATCTAATCTTATGTAATGTATATATCGTCGATTATGACAAATACGTATTGGGTTATGGTCTTAGTGGCTTAGTGCAGTTCGTTTCGAAACATTCCAACGTGAAGTTTAAATTTCAACTGTTT
>NC_042494.1:106206441-106207334 GCF_005508785.2 Acyrthosiphon pisum
AAAAATATTTTATTCAAGTCTTTCTGAAATAGATTTTAAAGGCATTAAAAGTTTTGCTAAAAAAAATGATTACTGCTTTTGGTAGCACATATATTTGTGAGCAGACATTCTCAATACTTAAATTCCGAAAAAATAAATATTGTTCACGGTTAAGCGATGAACACTTGAACGCTGTTTTAAGGATATCAACATCCAATTTAAAAGCGGATATAAATGAATTGGCGGGAAAAATTCAACCTCAAAAATCACACTAGTAACTTAATATTTGTATACTAAATTGCATTCAAGAATTAATTAATAATTATTTTTAAACTTTTAAATTGTCTCTACTAATGTATTTAATTAAAAATTAGTTAATAAGCACAACTGCAATGTTAAATTCATAATATGTTTGTTGCTATCTGTAAATATATTAGTATTATTTGTTAAAATTATATTTTTTAATATTTTAATTTTGTATGCGGCCCTCCATTAAAAACTGAAACAAATTATGGCCCGTGTAGGTAAAAAGGTTGCCGACCCCTGTTTTACTGGATCACCACGTTACATGCATGAAAAAAATCAGGATGACTCATGTTCGTAAATTTGGCCGTCCAGATTTATTTATTACTTTCACATGCAACCCGGAATGGATTGAAATTAAAAATGAATTATTTCAAGACCAAAAGTCGTTTGATAGACACGATATAATATCTAGAGTTTTTCATCTAAAACTAAAAAAGTTTATGCATGTATTAAAAAATAAATGTATTTTCGGAGATGTAAATTGTTTTGTTTACAGTGTTGAATGGCAAAAACGAGGTTTGCCACACTGCCATATTCTTTTGTGGTTACAAACGAAAATTCAGCCAGATGAAATTGATAAAATTATTTCTGCCGAAATACCGAACAAA
>NC_042494.1:106207384-106210191 GCF_005508785.2 Acyrthosiphon pisum
GAAGGAATTATGTGTTAATTAGATACAGGTATGCTACGCCGCCATTTTGCGACTAATTATGTTATGTGAAATTTGAATTTCTCCCCCTTTAATTTTGTCATTTTATCATTGATAAATGAGTCGCAAAATGGTGGCATAGCATACCCATTCTATGTAGAGCCTTACCGAAACGTCTCAGTATTACTCATATACCATATGGTCATTAATGTTGCCTTTTCAAAGTCAATCTTAGGCCTTCCTATTTTATCAACTGAAATATAAAATGGTCTAACTTTACACATTAACACCTGACAAAAAAAAAAAAATTAAAGAAAATAAGTATAAGTAACAAAAAATGAATTATTGTTTTGTTATTAAAAAGGTTTACCTCGACTGAATTCCTGTTAAGTCTAAAATGACTTTTAAAGTCAAAGTCATTGTACAAACTTGTAACTAACATGAAGTTTGTAATACGGACTCTATTATTTTTTAGATTATTTAATAATAACATTTTTTTCTTATCCAAACTCTTATCCAACTCTTGAAGATGGTTTAAAAAAATAAAGTAATGAGATAGGTTTTGAAGATTCATTTTGAATATACTCAACTTTTTAAATTTGTATTTTGTAAGTTAGTTTGTATAATCTTTAGTAACAAATAATAAAACGTATCATGTCAGTAGTTGTATGATAATAAAAATAAATATTTATACTCGTGATCCGGTTTATGGTATCTAACAATCTTTTTCGATTTTATACTAAAAACCGTTCCTAAACTCCGATCAATCCGCTGGATAAGCCGCTAGATTGGTTGATGAATTTCGGAACACACGGAATGTATAATACAAAATTACTTTTTTTGTTGGTTGTGATAATTTATAATTTATTTAACTCGTTTAGTGTTTCACAAGTCGCAACAGTACAAGGAATTTAAAGGTATGTACCTACCTACTACTTTAATATATTAATTATACCTATTACCTATCTATACAATATATATATATACTTTAGGTACTATGAGTAGCACTATTAAAACCTACCATGTACAGTAAACAATATTGTATGCAATGTATGTATGCACACGCTTCATTTATAAGACATGCTTATAAATAATGCCTATATACTTGCAGCTATATACTATAGCTATTATATATGTTAGGTAAGTGTATAACATTATAATATGTTTATATATTATATACTTTTATGGAACCTAACCTGCTACATACAACTACCCACTATATAAATTTAAAAACATTTTTTTTTACACAAATTTTACATAACACCTATAATATTAGTATAGTAGTATTGGACAAAATAAAATACTTTTACTTACTATATTTTATTCTGCATAATATATTCACCTAACAGTGGCAGCTACAGTAGATTTACCATGTGTATCCAAAATTCTAAAATCTGTGGACACCTACCCATTTCACAACATTACCCAGTCTACAGAAAATAATTATTTTCATTGTGTTATTTGTAGCTACATAATATCTTAGCATTTTACACAGCCATTCAAACACAATACAGGCACCTATACCCACCTACCCACCATGCAATACCATGCGTTTCAATTGATAAACTTGAGGTATAGGGTAGCCACTGATACCTAAACATATATTTTAACTAGTCTAACTTATAATAATATTATCCCTTTTATATTAATATAGATACCTTCTTACATTTAAATTGTTTGTATATTTAATTTTTTCAGTTATTATCATATTTATAAATTATATAATATTATCAAATTAGAGCACCGCCAATATAAATATGTAAGTAAAAATATTTATTATTACACTAACACTTCAAAGGCTGGGTTTATATATTATATAATCTAGACAATTTGTATATTTATGGGGTCCAAGTATAAAAATTATAATTTATTAGTGTTCAGAAAAAAATAAATCTTATTGTGGTTATTTTTTAATTCTCTGCAGTGCCTATATATATATATATATATATAATGGAATACCAACATTCAAATACCAAAAGTAAAAAGTTAAACAAATGTAAAAGTACTAGATATCGCAACCGTAAAAAAGCTGCACTGCCAGCCTTAAATTTGTTAAATAATTCTACTGTAGGAACATCATCATTGTACGATAACGCATCCGATCAATTTCGAGCCAAAATTAAATCACCCACAGCAGAACATAATAATTTAATTGTTTCAACTTCTGACAAATTGATTGGTTATGTATCAGACTCAATCGACTCACTTGAAAGTGGTTTAAATAAAAATACTCCTGATGAAAATTTTAAAGAAACATCAAATAATAATCTAATAGAAGATGATTATGAAGATTTGAATAGTATTACTTCTGATCCAGAAGATTTTGAAAATGACCGTGAAAATTTAAATTTAACAATTGCATTGTGGGCTCTACGTTATCGTATATCTCACTAAGCTTTAAATGAACTACTGAAAAGTTTAAAGAAGTTTCCTAGTTTTTCAACAAAAAACTTACCTAAGGATGCACGTACATTATTGAATACACCGATATCTACATCTGTACAAGAGATGGGTGATGGGGCTTATTATCATTTTAGCATTAAGTCTGAAGTTGAGCTGTTACTCCAAAATGATCAAGAAAATAATATACCAAATAATTTGTTATTAGTTGTTGGAATTGATGGCCTACCTTTAACAACCAACCCTCCTAGTCAGTTATGGCCAATTCTTGGTTACTTTTTTAATGTCAAGGAAAAAAGACCAAATGTATTCATCATAGGAGCATATTTTGGGAAAAACTAAACCGAGCAATTCTAATAGCTTTTTTATTACAATTTGTTAATGGAGATGAATGAACTTTTTGATACTGG
>NC_042494.1:106210241-106223689 GCF_005508785.2 Acyrthosiphon pisum
AAAAAATATTTTAATTATTATTACGTTTCAATTTGTAAAAAAATATTTTAATTATTATTGCAATTAGATTTGTGAAAAAATATTTTAATTATTATTGCATTTCGATTTTGAAAAAAATATTTTGGGGTGATTTTGTGAAAAATATTTTAATTATTATTGCATTTCAATTTTCTGATCTTTTTGCACATTGTTTTCTTTGTGATCTTTTATTGATATAATATGGACTGTGCCAGGAATGGTATAAATATACTACTTACATATTTAAGTATATTTAAAATGATATTATGTGTATAACATTATTAATAATGTATATTTATGAATAATATATTAAGTACCGTATTTCTAATAATTTACGTATTCATATTAAATCGAAATAAATTTAAATCTATAGAATTTATATCAGAAAAATATTCACCTTACGTGATATTTCAATTAATTAACTTCAAAGTTACACTAAATAATTGAAAAAACATTGACTCATTAATTATTATAGTCATTACGGTTCATGTTACTTAAAAAAATGTTGTTATATTACTCAGTAAAAATAGTTAAGCTTACCTTGCCAATTCAATATTTCAATAAATAAATGCATATTTGATACTGTAACTGTAGTAGTCTTCTGCCCATTGCACGGATTACTATAATTTGTCACATATCCACACTTTGAGACTTCAGTACTCAGCCGTATATCTATGAACTGTTGTAAACCATCTAATTTGTTATCATTTGAGTTGTACATTAATATCGTAATTGGTGTTGGAGTTATTTGACTTCTTTCACAACCTTCAACACTACACACTACTGTATCCAATGCAGTAGGCAAATCACATAAGAGAAATTGCAGTATATGTCCGGCTGTTGTATCACACGTAGCTAATGTTATACCATAAGACAGTATTTCCAGGTTTGGCTGTAAATGTTTCATCTAAAATGATTTAAAACAAGAATTTGTTTAATGAGTACACTGTAAAATTTTATAAAGTATAAATAAGTATTATTAGACAGTTTAATATTATTTATAGTAATCATCTATATTTATAGGTTGAAATTATTTTTAAAAATTACCATTATTTCTGCTCTTGTGGAATATGTCTTTGATGTTACTCCATCTTTAACTAACCCGGCGACAAAAAGATATGTTTGGTTTTGACTGTACCAAATTTTTTAAAATTGTTCACAACGCTACCAGTTGCATCAACAATAAGTTTTGGATATTTATTTTGACGACAATACCCTCGGTATAAATGTATTTGTTCACCACTGTGATAATGCAAAAAAAATGGATTACCTCCCATATCATTCAAAACATCTTTAAAATCTTCCTCAGTTTTCATCATTGCTAATGCCGTTAAGGTTTCTGGATGCCTTTTATTTTTTTGGCGCTGTCGATGTTTTATGATTCTCAATGCTCCTCCAGTTGGAATGATTGTAGGTTCTGGGTTACCTAATTTAATTTTTTTTTTAACAAACAGAATTAAATTAATAGCGTGAATTTTAGGCTATATTAATATTGTATTGTCTAATATTTTTGTTTTCAATAAACGTAGTGACTTGTGTTTTAGACATTTTGGTGTAGATCACTTTTTTGTTGATGTATAAATTCAATACCTAACATGTATTTTAGACATTTAAAAAATGATTTTTTTTTAATATGTTCTTTGAAATTAATCATTAAAAAAAAATCATGCATTATTGTATGGTTAAAAGGAATTTGAATGAATTATATAATATAATGAATAATATACATATATACTCTAATTTCTAAGCAATCTGTGGATCCATTGTATGATTCTATCAAACGTAAAATAATAATGTGACACATTTCTGTACGAAAGTTCTTATACGTGTTTCTGCATATGTTTTATTTATACTAAAATGTATGCTACATACCTATTTTCATTAACCGTCCCGCTTCTCTTTCTATAAATGTTTCACACGACAATCCTTCGTTTATAATTGATGTCAAGGTTGCAGTTTTCGCTGATCCTATTATGCGACGTTTTTTAATAGATGTATGTTCTTCATTGAATTTCCCAAAATAAGTGCAATTCATAAGCACTCTACCAGCAATAAAACATTAATAAATACTAGGGTTCAGATTTTAAGGCATTCAAATTTTAAAAAAAGCACCACAAATCAAACAAACATCAAAAGAGAAGATTTATTAATTAAAAAATTTAAGAAATACCTATTAATTATTTTGTTGTCCCACCCATGTGTGTGAAGTTGGCCCACCGACTTTCTTCAATCGACTCCAAAACTATGTCAATATTTTGCAAATTAATTGCAAATAATTGAAAATTGGTTTTTAGAATTTGCAAATCGATATTTTAGATTTTTTATTGGTATTATATTTCTTATTCAATTTCTATTTTTTATTTAACTTTTTTCTAGGTTGGTTACGCTGGCATCCGCAGGTTAAAATATCTACTTAAAACCGATACCAGAATTTGTTATATAATTTGTACAAATTTGTAAACGCATTTTGAAAATTTGTACACCCCCCCAAAGGGGCGAAAAAACCCTTTTCATTTCGGATGCCAGCGTAACGTTACTCCAGCATCCGCATTCATGATTTCTATCTTAGGCACTCAAAACCGATACCAGAATTTGTTATATAATTTGTACAAATTTGTAAACGCATTTTGAAAATTTGTACACCCCCCCAAAGGGGCGAAAAAACCCTTTTCATTTCGGATGCCAGCGTAACGTTACTCCAGCATCCGCATTCATGATTTTTATCTTAGGCACTCAAAACCGATACCAGAATTTGTTATATTATTTGTACAAATTTGTAAACGCATTTTGAAAATTTGTACACCCCCCCAAAGGGGCGAAAAAACCCTTTTCATTTCGGATGCCAGCATAACGTTACTCCAGCATCCGCATTCATGATTTTTATCTTAGGCACTCAAAACCGATACCAGAATTTGTTATATAATTTGTACAAATTTGTAAACGCATTTTGAAAATTTGTACACCCCCCAAAGGGGCGAAAAAACCCTTTTCATTACGGATGCCAGCGTAACGTTACTCCAGCATCCGCATTCATGATTTCTATCTTAGGCACTCAAAACCGGTACCAGAATTTGTTATATAATCTGTACAAATTTGTAAACGCATTTTGAAAATTTGTACACCCCCCCAAAGGGGCGAAAAAACCCTTTTCATTTCGGATGCCAGCGTAACGTTACTCCAGCATCCGCATTCATGATTTCTATCTTAGGCACTCAAAACCGGTACCAGAATTTGTTATATAATCTGTACAAATTTGTAAACGCATTTTGAAAATTTGTACACCCCCCAAAGGGGCGAAAAAACCCTTTTCATTTCGGATGCCAGCGTAACGTTACTCCAGCATCCGCATTCATGATTTTTATCTTAGGCACTCAAAACCGGTACCAGAATTTGTTATATAATCTGTACAAATTTGTAAACGCATTTTGAAAATTTGTACACCCCCCCAAAGGGGCGAAAAAACCCTTTTCATTTCGGATGCCAGCGTAACGTTACTCCAGCATCCGCATTCATGATTTCTATCTTAGGCACTCAAAACCGGTACCAGAATTTGTTATATAATCTGTACAAATTTGTAAACGCATTTTGAAAATTTGTACACCCCCCCAAAGGGGCGAAAAAACCCTTTTCATTTCGGATGCCAGCGTAACGTTACTCTAGCATCCGCATTCATGATTTTTATCTTAGGCACTCAAAACCGGTACCAGAATTTGTTATATAATCTGTACAAATTTGTAAACGCATTTTGAAAATTTGTACACCCCCCCAAAGGGGCGAAAAAACCCTTTTCATTTCGGATGCCAGCATACTTGGATGCCCATAAGTTTTACTTACAATAATTATAAAAAAAAATCGTGCAAATGTAAATTACAAAATTTTTACTAGTCTAATTTTTACTATAGTAAAAATTTAAAAATTCACGAGTTAAATAACGATTTACTATCAATCGGTTTTAGATATAAAATAAATAAACAAAATCCTAGACAGACAAGAGAATCGTTTTTCGTATACGATGATAATGATTATTGCATTCAAATTTAACACATCCTTTATATAGTGACCACTACACCCTACGGTACAGTACAGCAGAGCGAGTTCCCGATTTTTCGTATCGAAAATTAAGTTTCATAAAATAATACAACTATCGTAAGTTGATCATCGTAACATTATACGTTAAGGTATAAGGCAGGAAAATTCCATCTTTTAAAATTATTTTTTTATTGTATTATTACTGTTGTTTTTGTTAATAACATAAAATAAAATATAAACTTTTTGTGGCCTATAGTACATGATATGATTAGAAATATCTAATATAATTTAGAATAGAACATTAATAAAAGATAGATAAATAATATATGTATTTTTAAAGGCTGTAAAATAAAAGTTCAATATCTTTTTTTCTTGTTGTTGAAGAACTAGTTACATTGAGTTTTGTGTCATCATACGACTCCCACTTTTCATTGCTCCTTAATGCACAAGTTGTATAGTGTCCAGTAGCTGCTCGTAACCCACATCTTTCACCACCGTGAAAGATTACAGCTCCTCTTAGCTTATAAACGTTAGAATTCCAAACTATATTTGTAGTGAGGTCTAGCAATGACTAACAAATGGCTTTAGCATAGTTTTGTTTAACTAAATCAAGTGGAATTGTGTCTATGTTAACACTTGTTGATGCTTCTAGATCTACGAACAGAATAATAATCATGATAAAAATATTAATAATTTTTTTTTTTTGGTTGTAACTTGAATACATAATTGAATATTTTTAATTTTATACATTGAAAATGTTTTATGGTCAAAAACTTATTAAAACCATAAATATTCTGCTTCATATATCAGATTTTTGAAGGACTATAAAATATAAAGTTGAATTGAGGTTTTGTTATTTAAAAAAACTGAAAATCTAAACGGACTAAAAATGTTGTATTCAAACATAATTCGAACATAAAGTTCAAATATCTTTTTATTAAAAGTAATTATGGTTTAAGGACATTTTCTAGTTAATAATTATTTACAAGGAAATTAAAATCAGTATTTTCAAAATTGAAAAAAATGGATAGGTATACCTTATATTTTTATAGAAATATATTAAGGGTCTAGCTCAATAATAAAATATTTATCAAATTAGCATAATTTAGAAACTTACCTTTAGGAAGGGAAGTGATTTCGATAAATAAATGAGTTGTAATTTCTGTTGATACATTCCTTTCATTTCCACAGTAAGAACAGGTTTCCTTGAAAATTTTCAAATGATCTTCAATTTCACCTTGTATTTGAAACTCATTTTCGTACACATTTAGAGATAATTTTGATGATGTCGTTTCCACTAGAGGAATCAAGCATTGGCCGTTTTCACATCTACTCTTTCGAATCAACGAAGGCAATTCATTCATCATTTTGTCTACAATGCATGAAGCAGTACCAATAACGTCTATGGTTTTAAGATCAGCTACAATAGATTTAACTCTACTTTCAAAATGATGTAAAATTAGTTTAAGTCTATTAAAATAAATTTCTTTTTTTTTTTTTTCTTTGATCATCTGTAAAGCAATATTAGAAGTCATGTTCGACGTCGATGTTCCAACCAAATACTCTCTAAATGTTGGGCTATCGGCTGCTGATGTAGCTAATAAGGATAAAATTGAATCCACTGAGCAAGTATTAGTAATCACAAATTTTCCCAAGCCAGGAAATAAAATTGGTTTAGTATGTAGACCATTACCGTTTTTTAATAGAACTACAGAAATTATATTTCCTTTTTTATTCAGATCTACTAGCTCAAACCCGGGTTGTTGAACTAAGTAAGATTTAGAAGTTCGAATTGTTTGAGAGTTTTTACGTTTTCCTTTTCTACACCACATTTCTGTTGCGTTGGATTCTGCCAAAATCAATTTTTTTTTATTGCACTCAAGACAAATTTTGTATTCTCCAAAACCTTCTTCTGTATCAGATATTCCAACCGAGCAGCCAAAAAGATGAACTGGTTTCCCACATTCAAAACACTTGTGCGCACCAGTGGGTAAATCACCATTTTGACACATTAAACATGGTGTATTTAAAGTTATATTTGACAGGTGAGAAGAAGCATGTGGTTCGTTATGCAAAATATTAGTTCCACTTGAGATCTTTGTGATTTCATTTGTAGATGATCTTCTTGTTATATATTGTTTAGTATTACCAAGCATTTCATAATTTCTTTTGAGTGACGTTTCATCCGTATTATCATTAAGTAATAGTCCGCGATGGTCAATAAGTAGAATATCGTCTTCATCATTATAGTTGTTGTAAACATCATTCATGTTTTTTTCGTTGTCACTGTGAATGTCATCGCTCATATTACTATCATTGTTTATGTCAATATAATCTTCCTGGTTCAATTCAGCATTCTCGTAATAGTCATTTATGGAATCATCATTATTACAACTATTTTCATCACCACCAACACCTCTGCCATTTTCCATACATAAATCACTGTTTAACTCTCCTTGAATTAAAAGGTGATCACCACTATAATATGACGTAAGTTGTTCTAAAAATGTATCAACTCTTACTGGAAGATGATCATTTTTGAAGACCCGGTGTTTAATGTGGTTGAAATTACATTCTATTCTGCTACTTGAGGCGATTTTTTCTCCAAAACCAAAAGTCTGCCTCATTATACCTGACCAACAGGGAAATAATTTGAATGTTCTTACAATTATAGGTTCAAGTTCAGGAATATACTGTGCATTGTCACACATTCCTCTTATAGACTCGACTCTAGCTCTCGATCTATTCGCAATTTGTTGTGCCCAATCTTGGAATGTATTAGTATAATCTGAAGTATAGTCCTCATCTATATTTATGTAATCTGCTGCACTGTTTAATACTTGAGAGTTTTCGTCAATGTTGACTATCTCTAAGACACTAGTTGAAATCATAGATTGCAAATAGCGTTTAGCTGTATAGCAAGGGGTAAAAGTATCTAAATTTTCCATATTTCCGTCGAATTTGCTTAAAATTATAACGAATAGTGATTCAAGTATAGGTTCGGCTTCTTCAATTGATGTGCATACTACAAGCAATCCCATGGCCCGGGTAATAATTTGTTTTGTACTCGGGTATTTTGAGTTTTTTACTGGACCCCATTGTGTGACAAGTTTTATAAAATGATTTACGTCATTTCTCAAAAAACATGTGGGTATTTCAACTTCTTTTTTTTGAACAGTTAATTTGTAACACACGTTTAAATACGACTCAAGTGAAGTAAATTGAGTGAAAGCTTGTGCTAAACCAGACATCAACGCCAATGATTGATCACTTATAACTACTTTGGGAGGTTTAACATTACATCTTAACCAACGTTTCAACCACACGCTTATGGATATATTATCATGCTGTTCAGATAGCATTGAAAGAGCAGTGAATGTCCTGTTATTTAATTCCATTACACCTTCATATAAAAAAATATTGCCACTGACACTATTGTTGTATCTCTTTAGTCTTTTACAACATCCGCCTGTTGCGTCAAATGATATTGTTGGCACATTACTTTCATTGTAATACTTTTTATAAATCTGCAATTGCAAATTGCTCCAAAAGTGTATGAAAAATTTATCGATTCCTATATCGTGTATAGAAGTAGTGTTATTTTTCATTATTTGTAAGGCCATTATTGGATCTGCATGAAGCCTAGTAGCAGCGACTGCTCTATGCTTTAAAGATCTTAGTGCGTTAATAGTGGTTATTTGAGCCGGAATCAAATCACCTTAAACAAACCGTAACCAAAATTTAGGAAATACGTATTTAATTTAAAAGATTATCTTCCCGAAAGTAAATTTAACATAACATATATCTATTTATAAGTGATTTAGAGTCGTACCTTATTAATAATACTAATAATAATTTAAATACATTTTTAATATGACGTGGTCATATTAATATAGATATTAGCAATAGTTCTGTTAAATCAACAGAAGATTAAAATAAAACATCTTTTAATGGATTGGTTTCATGTATTATAATTTTACTCGGAGTTTCAATAACTCTATCTCATGCATTGATCATATTATTACAAAAAATATAGAAATTAGTGACATCAGTTCATAATATGATATATGAATATGTAATGTGTAATAATATTTTCAATATTAACCCTAAGACTAAATATAAAATGTATTTTATTTATATTAACGATACAAACATTGATAAATCATTTGATGTTTCATATATTTTAAGAACTATATTGTAAATAATTACTATTATCAAAATATTAAAGATTGGATTACTAATGGTTCAATTGTCTCTTTTAGAAAAAGAAATCAATTAGCTTATACCTTAAAAAAAAAAAATGTTTGATAAAAACTTCAAATTAAAATATAATATACATATATATAATATACATATATAGAAATGTATAAAATCAATTAATAAAAAAAGCTAAATTATTTCATTATCAAAATAAAATATCGAATGTAGGTAAAGACTATAAAAAACTATGGAATATAATAAAATAATTTTCTGGGAAAAAAGCTAATATTTTTACAATCAATTAAAAAATAGATAACTCTGGTAATTTAATTACAAATGATGAAATTTGTAATATATTCAATGTATATTTTACTAATGTAGGTACTACTATAAAAAATAATATTAAATCATCTGATTATAATTTTAAATCTTTTGAATATCTTAACAAAAAATGTGATATATCAGATTCAATTTTTATTAACCCAATAAATAATGTTGAAATTGAAAATCTATTAAAAACAATAGAAGACCATTCTTAATTTATGATTAATATCAAATTATGTTATTGTATTAACTATATTTTAGAAATTTTTATTATTGACAATAATTGAACTCACATAAAACCCCAGCACAAGCTATGCTTACCTATAGGTCAGTTGCAATTTTTTATTTTATCTTACATAAATTGTATTATATATATACCATCTGTACATGTTTCATTGGATTTGCGAAATATACTAATATTATTATTATTATAATTCAAATTTGGAAATATTTATTTATTTACGCTACCCTAACAGACTAGATAAAATCCAAAGTACACGTGCCGTTGCCTGTATTTATATGATATAAAATTATTATACTACTATTAGTCTTATTAAACCTATTATACACTTATAATATTATATAATTTTATGAAAAACCGATTTACAATATTTACAATATTTCACAAATAAGAAGCTATTTCAAGTATAACAAATATCACTATTTCCGACATTATGCTTTTGTTCCCGAGACCCCCTAACACCTTTTACCTTTTAACAGTCTTAACCCCTACTTGAGAAACGCTGCTGTATAGTATTTAATAAAAAAAATATTCAATTACCTTCTTTCATCAACATATTTGCTTGACTTCGAGTATAAATCGATGGATCCATTCTTTGAGTCAGCATTGCGTTTAAAGCACGTTCTTTTTCCAAACCCATCAGTCTCCGCTTTTTAAAATGTTTTCCATGAAAATAGCCGATGTAGATGCATTTCATAACAACTCTAAATAAATAGGTAATAAAAATTGTCAAATACATGAAGCAATAATTTATATTTTAGTAAAACAAGTAGTAGTATACAAACCGAGTATCTACTGCTGGTACCGAATCTATGGTTCCCTGAAACGATGAACTACATTCTAAGCATTGTCCTTGAACAGTGAGAAAAACGATACCGGAAAAGCTGATGACTGGTCTTTTTTTAAATGTAAGGCAACAAGGCAATCTCGTGTGCAAAAAAAAGTGTTGTTGTATTACATTACTCCACTCATACGGAGTAAGTACATTATAAGTCCTGTAACCTCTCTTTTCGTGATGAACTGTTTCACGAGGCTGGACTAATTTCCATTCATCAACGGAAAATGTTATGTCAAAAACCAATTTTTCACTGTTAGTTTGCTTATTATTTTCTTCGTCAGAAGATGTATCATTATATGAAGTTGTATCTATATCATGTTTTAAAAATTGTAAATAGAATGGAGTTTAAAAGCCAAAGCTCTAATTGAAAATTATACAAAATGTAGGTATGCTTACTTTTTACTGACTGATATAAATGTATATCAGTTTGCTTGGCAGGCAAAATACCTAGAATATTCAGGATATTTCCACCATTACGAGTAACTCTAATACGTATGGATCCTGGTGTAACAATACCCTGAATTCCTTCACTTACTTTGGAAGCAATTCTCTGCCAGACTTCAGCGTTAACACCAACTATAGCTAAATTAAGACACAATTATATTCTAAGCGATTCGGTGCTGACAATGTCCAATAAATCGATTTAATATTGCTGGAATGTTTTTTTTTTTATGTTTTGAATAATTATTTCAATAAAATAAAAACAATAAAAAATCGTCCGATTTCGACTGTTATGGTATCAAATATAATATAAACATAATTTTCACCGTAATTTAAATTTTTATTGGTATTTGCGATGTAAGACAGGTGAAATTGATTCTAACAATTTAAACCTGTTCTATGTTTCTAATATATGATAGTAAAATTATTATAAAATTAAAATAATTTACAATTTTCGTATCAGATAACGTAAATTAATTGGCAAATAACTTAAAAATTTCCAGGCCACCATCGACAGCATAAGTGCATTTTCCAATTCGATTAATATGTTATTATTTAGAAAATATTTTAAAAATATTTATACTTTTCAGAAAATGTTAGGAGAGGTGGGTAACTTTACGGAGATAAATGATGATTTTCTGTAAAGAGGCACAGGTCAATTTTTGCTTTTTTTCAGAAAGAACACAGAACATTCTAAAAGTGTAGTTATAGGTTTATATAATATTATATATTATATTGATATTAATTAGTTTCCAACGCATAAAACAATAAATGTTGAGTAGTTAGGTACTAATATGGTTGATAAAAAATATTACTTTAATAAAAATGTATGATTGATAAAAACTGTTGCACAGTAAGTAATGAAAAATGCGTTATTAAAAATTGTTAAAACTATTAAAGTGTACAGGTTAGGTTATTATTGCACACATAATTTGGAGGTCAAATAAAGGTCGTGCACATTAATTTAACACGAGTTATATATAACTTCACATATAACTTACTTTTACCATAAAAAATTTCATTTTTATTTTTCAAAATTTCTGTATCAACAATAGATGGATCGACTTTTGGTTTTCTACCAGCCTAAACATATAAAACATAGGTAACTTAATATCACCAACGATATGTCTTAAAAAAACAAATTCAAGATAATCTAAATAGATATACTTACTTTTATCAAAAAATCGAATATTTCATATGCCTAAAAATAGCTTTAAAAAGGAGAATTTTTTTTGAAAATCATTTTTTGATGAGAATTTGTTATATTTCAGACGCGCATATACAATATTTTAACAGTAAATGCTCAACTGTTTTTAGATTCTGAATGGAGTGATGAATGTATTGATTTTACAATGATGTGTGTTTTTTTAAAGTTTTTTTGTGTCTGGGGACAACTTGAAACTTTCACCAGTTGTTTAAACTTTAAAGTGACTTTTTCTTCACACCATTTATTTTTCAAAATATTTCGTTAATTTTTCAGCTTTTTATAGGCATTTGAAATATTCTAATAACTATGTAATAACAATATACACGGTGTTCATTTATATACAAGGTTGCCATTTAAAAAACAAAAGTTGATATGCCTAACGCCTAAAATATAAGAGTGGGGATTTTTAAAAATGTTCTTAAATATCCGCTTTATGGTCCTTGCCAATATGCTAAAATCAGAATTCAACAATGTTTAATAGGGGGGGGGGGGAGATAATCTTGTGTTTCCATACATTTTGAACACCCTGTATACCTATTAATATTAAAATATTTATATAATTATATTGTAATATATTATGATTTTAATATTAAACGCATTTTGAAATGTATTAAATATTTATGATATAAATGATTTTAACAGTCAGAAAGATTTTATTTTAAGTTGTCTAGAAATAAAATAAGCTACCCAATGTTTGAACCGTGTCCCTAAGACACAAAGAACTCGATCTCTATGTAGTTTTTATAATTTTTCATTAAATATGAAAAAAATAAGAGTTTGTCAAAAATTTTTCACGGCTACTTTATGCATCAGTATTGGACCCATTAATACAGCAGTGCAAAGGGAGATCAGAAAATAAAGTATTTATTGAAGGTGATAAAAGAGGTAAACATGTTCCATCGAACAAAATATCAACTGAAGATGTAAATGAAATAAAATCTCATATTAATAGTTTCCCTGTACCTAGTTAAAAGCCATCATACGAGTAAATCTACCAAAAGGATATACTTAGACGAAAAACTCTCAATATCTAAAATGTATGGACTATTTAAGAAAAAATATAAAATTGATCATCCCAATATTAGTACTAAAATACCACAGGTTACAGTGAATCGAAAAATATTTTGCAACAACTTTAATTATTCATTCTTTAAGCCTAAAAAAGACCAGTGCGCTTCCTGTAATAGATATAAAACAGAAAGTATTGAAGATAAAATAGAACAAAGTAACAATGAGCATTTAGATAGGATGCACCAATCTTTTATAGCAAAAGATATTGATAATACATTACACAAAATAACCAGTAACTATGTGGTTGCTAGTTTTGATTTGCAATCTACACTATACAGATAACATGTTCAGATTTATCGTAATGTACTATAGTAGAAAACTGAATATGTTTAACTTAACTGTATATGAAGCAGGTAGCGCCTCCTCAAAATGCATATAGCTTTACATGAACCGAAATTAATGGAAAACGTGGTAGTTCAGAGATTGGTCCCTGTTTTCTTAAGTAGATTCAAACATTACCCACTGAAGTAACAAATATAACACTATATTCAGATTCATGTGGTGGCCAGAATAGGAATCATAATATTATGGCACTAATCACTAATGATTTATATTATTCAAACAACAAACATCAATCAAATTGAGCATAATTTTATGATAAAAATAACTAATAATAATTTATTTTATTTTTACTTATCATGATAAACATAACAATAATGATGCTGATAATAAAAAAAAAATTCACACTTAAGCAAGTACATTGATAATTGATATAAGTACAGTCTAATGATGATAATCTGACTATGTCCAATAAGCAAAATATTTAATATTAAACCAATAGAGATTTCTTCCACCCAAAACAAATAGTAGGTAAAAATCATTTTCATATTCAGTAAAACTAATTAAGGGCGTTGCATGCGGCGATTTGCTGTCTTTGTCTAACACACGTGCAACATAAGAATAACGACCTAAGCGCCTGACAAAAATTAAGGTACTTCTAGTTGTTCAATTTAAAAAATGTAAAGATTTTTGAATTATTATACAAGTTTACTTTGCATCGGTCGAAGCATTTTTTTAATATTTTTTAATACAATTTATAAAATAAAATTATAAAAAATTTAAAATTTAAAATTTACATA
>NC_042494.1:106223896-106228952 GCF_005508785.2 Acyrthosiphon pisum
ACTTAGGGGGGGGGGGCTGGGTATAACTGCCCCGTCGCCAGTATTTTAGGGGCGCCAAAATGTTGTGGCCAGAATATGTTTGCTTGTGAATTATTAAAATTGTATAATTTTAATTATTTTAATAACAGTATTATATATATATATATATAGTATTATAGTATATTAGTATTATGCTGTTTGATATATTTTTTTTTTTAAATTGTGAATGTTTGATGCATTGAATGTGTTTCAGTGTCATTTGTAATTTGTTTTATCATATTTTGAATTGGATTCAATCCGTTTATATATTTTTATATAATAAATAAATAAATAAATGAATGAATAAATAAATAAATAATCTGCAATATAGGAATGTACCTACTAACTAATTAAAAATAAATACAGTTCGTATTTGACTGCTTTATATAAACAATTGAGTTTCAGTTCATACAATTAGGAGTTTGTTGTTCTAATTATTATAAGTTATCGAATTACGTTGTACATTGATTACGCTGGTCACTTTATTCAACAGGCTTCCATTTATTCATATGTATTAGGGTGGTCCTTATTTTTAAACTTTCAAATTTTTTATTGAGCACCCCCCAATTTTGTTCATTGCTATAAGAAAATAATTTAGGTTAAATTTGGTGATGATAACTCACCCCCTTCACGTGCCGCAAAAGGGTTGAAAAATGACTAACGAGGGTAGTTTTTCTGTTTTTCGAATTTAAACCAAAAACTATAAGACCCACAAAAAAACACATAGAACCTTAATTATAGAACATTAAATTATCTATGAATAATGATCTTATATAATTTCTTGTCAATCCTTTATTTTCCGAGAATTTGTTAAATAACCAAATTTTATGTATATTTTGAAAAATTGATTTTTCTATTGTTATTCTAATATATTTTACGTATGGTTCAAATTACGACGAAGTCTTTTATACAAAAAATGTTAATTAGATAATTATAATATATAAGATAATTTTCTAAAAATAAAGTCATAAGTAAAATTTGCATTAGACCAATAACTTTGTCTTTACAGTAGGATTTGTGAAATATTTTATTAAACAACTATTTTCTACCACCACGAAGAACCAAATACAACATAATTATTATTTTATTTTATTGACAAGAAAAATATTACTTTATAATAAAGTTTGATGAATCAAACAAATTATTGTATACCTAAATATTTATTGTATAATAATAAAATATTACTAAGGTGAGTACTGAGAGATTATTGATATTATAATTATTAATATATTATGATTTGAGATTACTAAATTAATTATTTAATTATTAGGCATAGGGCGTTTTCAACTGTTCTCTGCTATGCCCTGGGTATTTACGACGATAATCTTGTACAGTCTGAAATCATTTAAAATGTAATTCAAATATTAATATTATATTTAGAAACAATTTATTATGAATATCTACTAATACCTATTACTTATATAAACAACTAACTTTCAATAAAAATTGTTTTTGGTCTTCATCTTTTGTAATTTTATCATTAAATTCTTCCATTAGTTTCACTCCACGTTCAGCTGTATCATTTACAACCTTAAGTGACCTAATTGTTTGTTGACCTTGGATGTAGTCATTTTGTGAGTTCCATTCAGATGGATCAATTTTTAAGAAGTTAGTAGATAAATCAAATCTCTTAAACATCACCATCGATTTAGCTGAGAGTAATGATGTTGGGAGCTCATTATTTACAAAATTAGAAACTTCTTCTGATTTAAGGTATAATTTCTTTTGTACTTCTTTTTCTTTTTCTTTGTCTTCTTCCAATATTTTTTTAACCATGTTACGTTTTTGGTTTACATTAATTCTGTCATCAAATAAACTGAACGCTGCGCACTCTTCATTAAGATACCATAAATGGTTTACAAATTTATTTAAAGCTATTTCTGCAATAACTTTATCGTCTTTTTTATAAGAATTAAGTTTTTTTATAAATATAAAATCATTAAGTGGTGCTTGTACTGCATCTGGAGCTGTGAACCAAGATTCTGCATAACATTTTACAATAAAACAGCAAATGGTTTGTAAGGCTTTTTTTTCTCCTACACTTAATTTGAATTGTTTCTGAAATAACATAATTTTTAGGCAATATATACCTTTTGCCATCCATCTAGCCAAATGATAGGGTCCTGGCTGCCGAAATTTGATACCACCCGGAGGAACATCTCCTAAAAATATGACTACTAATTCGAGGAATTCTTTATAATCGTCCCGAGGAAAATCGTCTCTAAGTTTTTTATGGGCAAATATTAATATTTGTTGACTTACGTCATTAAGAACATTACTGGTCTTAACATCCATTGACCAAATTGAAAACTGTGTTAAATCAATTGTTTCCCATTGATTTTTAAATCTCTTAAATAATGGGATATCAGGGCCTGAAGATGGAGCAAACTTAGATCCAACAAATACACTTTGGAGAATAATTTCAAAAACATGATGTCTACAAGCCAAGTATAAAATATTACGCCCAAGTTTATGTTCTAAAAGAACACAAGCACCATTTAAACGTCCAGTATTAGATGCCGTTGTATCAAATACAAATGCTTGTACTCTATCAAGAAGTGACCAATCTTCAAGAGTATCATACACAGCAGATGAAACTTCATAACCGGTTCCAGCAGAAAGTTCGGGAACACCAAGAAGTTGTTCAGTATTTGGAGCTGTTGCAATGATGGGAAGTCTATCAACTTTTGTTTTACCAGTTATATCGAGAAGAATTTTTGAATCCCAGTGTATAGTTATAAATTTTAAATTTAAATCAAAAAAATTGTATTTTATTCTAAAAGCATTTAACTCACGAAAACGTTGACGAGATAGACGAATTGAAGTTCGATTTATGACAAAATCTAATGGATTTAGAGAAGTTGCTTCCACGCAGGCTGTTAATAAATGTACAGCATCTCTATCGCTGATCTTACATTTATCAAGTACAGCAGAAAGTCGAGGTGTTAATATTTCTAATCGTGCCCTTTTCATTTGCAATGGACACGGCATTGGAGATCTAGAACTTTCAGTCTCTGTTATTGATTCTACATCTTCCGAACTAGATGTAGAATTAAATTCAACTGAAATAAAAAATAAAACAATAAGTATATTATTAATTATATTAAATAAATTATAAAATAAATATAATTTAACATACCTTCTTCAGATTTCGATGAACACGACTTTTCTTGTACATCAATGTATTTTTTTTCACGATTATGTTTTCGTTTTTCAATTCCGGCTAATTTTACATCTGTACTAAGCATACACCCAGGACGGCCTTTTTGTCGTTGAAAGTTCAAAAATTCTTTATCTTCATTTATTTTTATCATATCCATAGCAAATGCATGCGCAATATCAAATAAATCATTTAAATTGTCTTCGAAAGTATGCTCTCTCTGCCTACATAACTCACTATTCCTATTTTTACTTTTTTCGAGGTTTCGTAATTCTTCATAGAGTTTTTTCAATTGTTTTAAGCAATGACATCGATCTCGAGTTGGTATTCGGGCTTTTTTCCAAAAGATTAAACATTCATCAATAACCAATGAAATACTATCTTGTAGCGTTAATTTTACCATCCGCATATTAAAAAATAAAACACTTAAAACATCTTTTTTAGATGGTAATTTACTACCAAGTATTTAGTTTTTCATAACACCAACAATAAATATTTTTTGACGAGGCATGATATTATAGATATGAACAGAAAGACGAATGAACAGTGAATGTGACATTATGGTTTCAATTATACGACAATCAACCACGATAATAATCTAATCTAATACTCAATAACAGTAATGTGTATAACCAAAAGGACATATTATTATTTGCTGTCTTATCTCAAACTTAAAAATAGTTTTCCGAAATTATTATACAATAAATATTTAGGTATACAATAATTTGTTTGATTCATCAAACTTTATTATAAAGTAATATTTTTCTTGTCAATAAAATAAAATAATAATTATGTTGTATTTGGTTCTTCGTGGTGGTAGAAAATAGTTGTTTAATAAAATATTTCACAAATCCTACTGTAAAGACAAAGTTATTGGTCTAATGCAAATTTTACTTATGACTTTATTTTTAGAAAATTATCTTATATATTATAATTATCTAATTAACATTTTTTGTATAAAAGACTTCGTCGTAATTTGAACCATACGTAAAATATATTAGAATAACAATAGAAAAATCAATTTTTCAAAATATACATAAAATTTGGTTATTTAACAAATTCTCGGAAAATAAAGGATTGACAAGAAATTATATAAGATCATTATTCATAGATAATTTAATGTTCTATAATTAAGGTTCTATGTGTTTTTTTGTGGGTCTTATAGTTTTTGGTTTAAATTCGAAAAACAGAAAAACTACCCTCGTTAGTCATTTTTCAACCCTTTTGCGGCACGTGAAGGGGGTGAGTTATCATCACCAAATTTAACCTAAATTATTTTCTTATAGCAATGAACAAAATTGGGGGGTGCTTGAAAAGAAATCTTTAATTTTTTTTTCATCACCTATATATAAGGACCACCCTAATATCGGGCCATAATATACTCATAGAATTATTAAAAAATCTTGCAACAGTTTGGTGGTTGCATTTGTCTAATTGTTCACAGTTTAACAAAAAAGGCTGGGATTTACTGTCATTTAATTTTCCAATAATAATATTTGCAATAAATCTACCATCTACATCGGTTGTTTCATCGATTGATACCCATATGGGTCCATCACCAATTGAATTTCTAATAGACACAAGAGTTTCTTTGTAAATTGGTTGAATATGATTTTTTCTTAAAGTGCTTTCATCGGGAATCGATTGTGCAGTATATTTTTCCAAGAATGATTTTAAATTAGAATTTTGAAGTTTTGATAGCGGAATATCAGCTTTAATAAAAGCTTGACATAAATCGATGTTGAATGTATTAGAAACTGAGGAAGACGTAGATGACAAAAAATTTTGTTTGAATGTCAGCTTTCTATTTTTGTTTTCTTTGTGCTTATTAGTTGTAAATGTGTGTACTGAAATCGTTGTTCAATTGCTATTGATTTT
>NC_042494.1:106229002-106279071 GCF_005508785.2 Acyrthosiphon pisum
AAAGTACTTGAGTAAATACTCAAATACATTTTTTTTAAGTATTTAAGATACTACTCAAATAATTTAATTACCTATATAGTATTTCAAATACTACTCAAATACTCTGAAAAAGTATTTGGAATACTTTTCAAATACTTTTGGTTTTTAAAGTGGGTTTCTAACTATCGTAATATAAACACATAGGTAGGTTGTCTAATAGTTAGCCAATAGTTTAAAGGGAATATTGTTATTCAATAACTATTTCCAGAAATCTGGTTTTCACAAACCTTCAGGCTTCAGCTAACACAGAAATACAGAATATTAAATAAAACTATTATTCTAATATTATAGTTGACAATAATATTTTTCCAACCAATTATTTCAAATAAAAATAAAACGTTCGATACAAAAAACCAAAGTATTCAATACCAAAAAGTATTTAATACAAAAATTAAGTATTTAAAATACTATTCAAAATACTTCATGCTGAAAGTATTTAAAAAGTTATTCAATACTTAAAAAAGTATTTGAATACTTTTACTCAAATACTTTACAGGACTGGTTATATTAAATATTTCGAAAAAAATCCAATATATTTTAATGCAGAAATACAAGCAGATTTCATTAAAAAAAAAAAAAAACTATGTAAATATCTTAAAAATTAAAGATTTTTTGGGGTTGAGACACGAATTAAGATATATATCTTAATATATATATCTTAATTCGTGGGTTGAGATCAAAAATTTACTTTTTTAAAAATTTCAAAGTCGTGAAATTAAGTAAATAAATAAGTCTGAACAATAACTATTTTGCCGTTGTCGAGTTTTGGTAGGAAGCCGACGATATTGACCTACTCTATGACCGAGGTCCACTCCACCACTACTGTACAGCAGAGCGAGTTCCCGATTTTTTTTATAATATTAATTGGCCACGTATGCCAGCCGTAGGAACACGGCTTAATACTTAATATATATATGCAAATCATAGGTACTTACCATTATAACGACTGTGAACTTAATACGAATAAAAAACACTTGAAAATTAATAATAATATTAAACATAAACTATGAATTCCAACGAGTACAGACTATACTACCTAATGTGTATCGAAATATTATTTTTAATAAAATTTACAGTATAACCTAAAACAGTTGTCTTAAACAATAGACAATGATAATAGACGGTCTAGACGACGACGCGACATACCCTCGTTATCACGTTCATTAGGAACGGTTATTATTTTTAACTTCATTGCATGTATCTACATTTATTATATATATATATATAAATTATACATCTAAAATTATAAGCTTATCGATAACGATCGCCGACGCCGAGATGCACATGCACGGTCACATGCATTACTGAAAATAATGTTGTCAATAAATAATATTCCGTGTACACTGTGTCACACAGTAACATAAATATAACAATTGATCGACAAAGAATGATGTTTTCATTTATTTTTAATTACTCAAAGTTGTGATACCTAATTTATATACTATCGAGTATACTTTTAAGACTATAAAGTATAAATGTTAGTAAATATTTAGGTTTTTTTACTTAAAAATAAGTGGGGAGAGAGGGGTTAAGAAATTAACATAGGTAACCATAAAAAACTTAAATGTATATGAATATATAGGTATATAGTATATTATAGGAGTATGATTGTAAACTATAGAAGCCCAATTGTGGTAAGGTAGTAATGAAGTGTATGTAATTGTATATATTAAATTAATAAGAACGTACTACGTAGTATATATGGGGGGTGTAGGGGGTGAAGCCAAGTTTTATCAAAAGATAGGGTTTAATCTACTTACATTTTTGATAGACGATACATAAGTCTTAATTAATTTTTAAATTAACTACAGTTCGTCCCGTCTAAATATTGACCTAATACGCGCACGTGTGGCAGTGGAATCCTGTCCCGTTTCTGCAATAGTTTATATTTTTTCACAATTTTTTTACCAAAAGATAGAGTATAATATACTTAAGTTGTCGTGTAAGTTTCATAAGTCTTAATTAATTTTTAAATTAACTGCAGCTCGTCCCGTCTACAATTTGGACTATATCAGCAGCTGTGGCGGTGCAAGCCTGTTCCGTTTCTGCAATAGTTTATATTTTTTTACAAAAAGATAGGGTTTAATATACTTAAGTTCTTGTGTATGTTTCATAAGTCTTAGTTCATTTTTGATTTAACTACAGCTCGTCTTAATATTGACACTTTTGCCAACTTTATTCTACTTTTTTAATTTAATAAAAATAATTAGCACATTTCTAATTCAACTGCGTATGTCGTAGTGTTGATAGGACGATTAAATAGCTTTAAAAAAAAACAATATTACATCAAAATGTTGAAAACTTTTGAAGATACTTAAACAAATGCTTGATAATATATATGATTTTGATAAAAAAAAGTTAATTTCCCATAACTTAAAAAACAAAAAAGTTTGACCCAATGTTTAATGAGTATTTTCTTAATCATTTTTGGTCTACTTTCATATGATGTCGGCTGGTCACTTCACCCCCGAAACACATATACATTAATATATTTTTTTTTCGTGAAAGGGCCTCATTTAAAACGTTGGCCCTTGGGCCTGAAATGGCTGGCATCCGAAATGAAAAAGTGTTTTTTGACCCTTTGGGGGAGTGTACAAATTTTCAAAATGCGTTTACAAATTTTTACGAATTATATAACAAATTCGGGTACCGGTTTTGAGTGCCTAAGATAAAAATCATGAATGCGGATGCTGGAGTAACGTTACGCTGGCATCCAAAATGAAAAGGGTTTTTTCGCCCCTTTGGGGGGGTGTACAAATTTTCAAAATGCGTTTACAAATTTGTACAAATTATATAACAAATTCTGGTACCGGGTTTGAGTGCCTAAGATAGAAATCATGAATGCGGATGCTAGAGTAACGTTACGCTGGCATCCGAAATGAAAAGGGTTTTTTCGCCCCTTTGGGGGGGTGTACAAATTTTCAAAATGCGTTTACAAATTTGTACACATTATATAACAAATTCTGGTACCGGTTTTGAGTGCCTAAGATAGAAATCATGAATGCGGATGCTGGAGTAACGTTACGCTGGCATCCAAAATGAAAAGGGTTTTTTCGTCCCTTTGGGGGGGTGTACAAATTTTCAAAATGCGTGTACAAATTTGTACAAATTATATAACAAATTCTGGTACCGGTTTTGAGTGCCTAAGATAAAAATCATGAATGCGGATGCTGGAGTAACGTTACGCTGGCATCCGAAATGAAAAGGGTTTTTTCGCCCCTTTGGAGGGGTGTACAAATTTTCAAAATGCGTTTACAAATTTGTACAAATTATATAACAAATTCTGTAAAACTATACTATACTAAACTATACTCAACCTGAGTCCGAAACGTATCACGTATACGGAAGCTACTAAAAACCAAAACCCTTCCACAGAAAATATCTATAGAGTTTTTTACCAATCTCTAATGTAAATGCCTTCATCAGCCCACTCATCACACTCATTTCCTCTGTTATAAATGCACCCATCGCCAAAAATACTATCTAACATTTTTCTTTTCCATTCTATTTATTCCTCACTATAAATCTTATCTAGTATAGTCCAAATAAATGAATTTACATAACTAATTATGTCATCGGTTATCTGTATATTTTAATAGGGTCTCTGACCAATACTTGCTTTTAATCAATATTTTATCACTTTCTTAACTACTTCGTTCACTTTTCATATTTATAATGTAATTCATAATATATAATATATTTACTAACGAGTGGTTAGTGCGAGTGACAAGTACTAATGTCAAGTACTGCGTAGCGTGTAAACTAGGCTTATTAATTAATATTTCTGTGTATAATTTTTTCTAAGTTGTTCCTTAAATTGTTGAGCTATAATAGTATATTGTTACTGGAAGCTAATAAAAATAAAATAAATTAATGCACCCACATTTCCTTTACATCATGCCACACGAGTTACGACACGCCTTGCAGGGTTTTCCCAAACATGTCCTGTTTATCTTACTGCTTGTTGGTGGTTTATTATCATAATGAATTTATTTAGTAGTGCAAAAAGTGTTTATAAAAAACGTATAAAATTGTACTGCTCATATAGATGTGCACTTTTGTTATCTATATCCAGTTTTCAATTATAAATTAATCAAATTAATTGCATCTCATTTACTGTTCATAAAAATATTATCTAACAATGCATAATTCAGTAACCAATTAAATCGAGCTTTCTATATTTTATTTTAATACTAAAATATTATACATTTCAATTTTCAATAGGTACCAAATACGAATAATGAACATTATATATTATATGCTAGGTATACTAGATATGGTCTCGAAATGTAAATATAAAGTATAAATATAAATTCTGTGAACAAATGTCACTTATCATTCAAACCGTAGAGAATAATTCAGGAACACATGATACTGCATTGTAAGCAACTAATAGATATTTTCATAAAATAATATTTAAGAATATGAATTTATTAAAATTCTCTTTTCGTGAATTTTAAATTTATAAAAATTAGCGATCTAAATAGGTAAATGATAATATGTTAGGTTCTACTTTTTAATAGTTCTACTGATTTATACTATTCTACTGATAGTAAAATAAATAAAACTTGCCATTTTTATATAAATGTGCTTTTAATCATAATGATAGATTTTTTTAATGTCAGACACAAATCTTTTCACTTTTATATTTTATACGTACCTCCAAACATCAAAATGTAATAAATCTATCAATACTATTCCTTTACAAAACTTGTATGACAACATCGTAAATTATTTTGTATCTATCGTTGTAGGAATCAACATTGAAATTGAAAATTCAACGTAAATAACACGATTTATGTATATATATTTTTTTAAATCATTTAAATATTACATTTTAGATTCTGAGCGGAGTTAGGGATCTAGTGGTTTTACTACGGTGTTTATTTTTATTTTTTTTTTATCCTGTATACAAAATTTCTACCAGAAGGAGTGCTTCGATTTCAACATATCATATCTTATCTTTTAGCAAATTGGATCAAGATGGTACTTCAAAAAGGTAATTTTTCGATTTTCTCTATAGTTATTTAATGCCACGGGAAAAACCGCTAAAAATGAGATTTTAATTTTTAACGCTTTGTTTATCACCATAGAAACGAATAAAAATAAAAATAACGATTTTAGTTATTTTGATGTAATTTATAATATTAATTCAACTTACAGGCTATAATAAAATATAATAACAATATAAAATATCTAGACTGACAAACCGTCTCCACTTTGAATCGTTTTTCGTATACAATGATATGGTATCATTAAATTCAAATTTAATACAATCCATTTTACAGTGACCCACTTGTAATCTACTGTACAGCAGAGCGACATCCACTTACCCACTTTTTTAAACTTATATTTTTTTAAATTTGATGTCATTCTTGTTAGTAATATCTTTAACTGAACAAATTATTTTAAAATGTATATTTGAATTTTATTGTACTGTATTTAGTATAGTTTTAGATTTTTAGCGCGGTTTATAATTTAATCATTCATAATGTAATTAAATTCACTCAACATGAAGTTCTCTTTGAATTAAATTACCATAATATAATATTATTAAATATATTAAATATTAATATACCTACTCATTCATATTTATTTTAAATTACCTAATGTTTTATAACTATGATTTGAAATAAAATGTAAATAACCAAATCCAAACATGATATCTATATTGTGTACTGGATTGAGTACTAAGTTGATACTATTGTATAATTTTGCTTATTTCAATATAGGTTAGTAGTGAATATAGTTATAACTTTATAAGTATTAATTCAGTGATAAATCGATATATTTTAAAATTATTTTAAATGAAGTATAGCATATCCTAATGAATCTAATGTTAAAATAAAATTACTCAATAATAGGATAAATGATTACACCTTTATACCGACAGTTATTTTATTAAATAAAGTAATGTATATATGAGTAAAATTGAGTGAAAATAACCTGACTTTATAAATAATTAAAATTATATAATATGAAACATTATTAAATTATTAAAACAATTAAATTTAAGTTACTTATCCTAGAATGTCTAAAAAGAAAACAACACATTTTTTGGATATTTTTCATGTGTCTATTGTTGTGGTTGTGCTGCTAAGAGTATTAAATAATATATTCAACAAGATAATATACGATTATTCTAACATTTTTAAAATTCCACATCACTAAGATAATAAAACTCTAACTCTACTAAAGAGGATTTTGTATAATATATAGGTACTCTTAAATAGAATACTAACAATGTTAAACTATTGAATATGACTATTTATATTTTTTAAGAATCTTTCTTACTATAAAAACGTACAAAATAAAAATATACAATAAAAATGATTTATATTTAAATTATTATCGTTTTATTTTACAAAAAATGTACCTATAAGTACTACAGATTTAATTCCAAAATCGTCAATGAATTGCATCTTTACTGACAATTGTCTGCATTAATTTTTTACATTTTATTCTATTTATTTCAAATAATGCAAAATATTTTTGGTCAATAAATATAATACCATAAAATTAATTACCTACTATTTTATAATGCATTAAAATAATTGTCAGGAACAACTGTATATTATATTACATTTATATTATAATGATTATTACTTATCGTTTATCACTAATAAAAATATCATGTTATGTATAGCTCTTAACTAATATGAAAAAATATGAATATTTCATAATAATATTATGCTGTTATATTTCCTGTAAATTAAATGTATTATAATTTATAATACATACATGAAATAATAAATAATCAAAGAAGTATCAAACATATACACTATACAGTGTGATTCTTTTTAAAGGCAACACTAAATAATTCTGTCCAGTGACATCGGATTAATATGCGGTTTTCGGGAAGGGATAGGGAATACATAAATACACATTTCTTGATGATTTTTACATTTTTAGATCTTTCCGTGTGCGCATGCGCAATACAACTTGCATTTTTTTAAATGGTAACAGGTGTTTTGAATACCAAATTCGGATAGACCGAATTTTTTTAAGTCGATTTGGTCCTTTTTACCATAGCTCTAAAATCAAAATTGACCAAATATTTCACCATTATTTCTCTAAGACGATTCAATTCGGACAAAGTAATTGTGAGGAGGGTGATATCGTTGGGGATATCGTTCTGCATAAAGTCTAGCGGCATTTCGTGAATTACGTCGACATTCATCATAAACTAAAAGCATATCAACTTTTTCATTATTACTTGTCATTTTTAAATTTCAATGAAATACTTGCATTACATACGAGTTTAAAACTTGTAATGACTTTCAATAACCACATTTAAATAAATGTTAAAACTTATCAGTTATAATAAGTTATTATTGTCAGATTTATACTGACATTATTAGAGATTACAAGTAATTACCCACTTGTATCATGAAAAATTACAATGAATGATAAAATTAATAATTTAAATAGAAACTTTAATAATAGAAGTTATGAGAAATAAATCATATAAGTTTGTTTAATTTTTTCTTAGTTAATGAACTAATATTTACGTCTAATTAAGATTAATTAATTCCTCAAAATTAAATTTAAATGATTTAATAATATCTGCAAACCTACGGAAACAAAAAAAATACTTAAAATTTCATATTAATTCGAAAAATTCTAGTATTATTGTTGAAAAATTCAATAATTTTAATCGAAACTTTGACTGGTTGCCATTTGGTCAATTTTGATTTAAGAGCTATGGTAAAAAGGACCAAATCGACTTAAAAAAATTCAGTCTATCCGAATTTGGTATTCAAAACACCTGTTGCCATTTAAAAACATGCAAGTTGTATTGCGCATGCGCACACGGAAAGATCTAAAAATGTAATTATTCCCTATCCCTTCCTGAAAACCGCATATTAATCCGATGTCATTGGACAGAATTATTTAGTGTTACCTTTAAAAGGAATCACACTGTAGAATACAATAGCTAAACCAACTTCATAATAGGTATAAGCTTTGATTAGCTAAGATTAATTAAAACATTTTTATTTTGATATTTTATTAATTTAATATTAAAATAACAATGTGTTAATTTATTACCATAATTTATATGAAGTTAGTTTAGCTATTTAATTTTATATGTTTGATTGTTTATTATTTCATTTTTGTAACCAATGTAAACAACTGTAATTACTATTGAGCAAGATAGATTATGGAGGAATAACCGTAGGATCTATATCAACCGTGTTAACATTCGTTAGTCAAAACGTGCCTTGTCGCACGTGATGTGAATAAAGATATTTGATAGATCAGATGGATTTCATGTGGTTTAATTAATAATATTAAACTATCTATTTCATATAGGTATACAGACATATTCAGTAGCGTATATAGAAATTTATATATTAATTTGGAGGGGGGGGGGTATAATAAAATATATTTAATTGATATTATAAATTAATCGGTGTATTAAACTGACGTACCAACAATAAATTTCGGGTGAACCTCTAAACCCCACCCTATATATACCACTGGACACATTGTAAAATATGGTATAATACTGCGGCTTTTCTATAAAAGATTTTTACACTCAAATACTCAATTGAATACACTATGTGTACCTATCTATAAAATGCGTTAAAATACATTTTAAATAATATATCAGTAACATATAACTTATAACATTATTATTTATTTGTATAAAATAAATTGTTTGTAATTATTTGTTACACAAACAATTTAATTTAGTTAAGTTTATGCAATGCTGAATGCAGATTATAGACGAGCATACCGAAATTTTAATTTTTTTTTATGAATCGAAAATAGAATAAAAGCAATAACTCATATACCTTTTAGTCTAATTAAACTAAATATTTTCAAGTCGAGATTAATAAAGGGGTAAGTTCAACTGAACAACAAGTGACAAATGCCGTGGTCATCTTCAAGGGAAAAATAGACTCATTTTTATATAATATTTTGATAATTGTATGGACCAAATTGAGTAAATTCCATAATAATAATTTTATCACAAATTATTATTAATTTAAACACACATGTGAATGATTACAATAATGATAAAATAGTATTGCTTATTTTAAAATAATTACTACAATTATTATATTGATATAAGCGTTAATATAATAGCACAGTAATAATGCAATAAAAAGGGGACAATTATAAAGTGTAACAAAATATTGCAAATATTGTTCAGTAGTAAAAATGATAAATTCCATAAATCATTAAATATTAATCATTAGTTGAAAATGTCTGTAGGTTTGGTTTAATTTATAATATGTAAAATACTAAAATGTATTATATATAAAATATTTTATTCAAATTTATATGCGTAGGTGACAGGTATTTTGTAATAATATTATGATCAATAATCTTTATAACATTGTACTAAATTTTTATTTTCGAACACATCGGTATATACTACCTATATATTATACGTAGGTCCACAGTAACAGACAGTTTGCAGTCAAATCTTCTGTTTTGTGAATAAAATCCATTTTCCTATTAAAAAAAAGAATTATGAACAGGATACGAAAGTTACAATGCATAATGTACTATACCTATAAAAACGCTGTGCTACATATCATACATAATATAAAACAAATCTTCTTCTCCCAATTTGTATAGTTCATAAAGGACCTTTTCTACATCTACCTGTTCTTGCTGTTTTCTACTCTTGTTTCTCATAAGACTTCACCCTGTCTGCTCATCTCTGCCTTGTCATGTTTGTCCAATGTCCATTCAGTTTCTCAATAAAAATGTTGATTGGTATACCTTCAGACCTCCATATATGATCAGCCAACTCTTATCTTTTATTTTTTAAATACGCACTCATAATCAGTTTTTGGAATTAAAGTTTGGTAAATATCTTGATTTATTCGTTTTATATATTCTCTATTTTCAATTATAGGGCCATATAGAAGTACTATTCTTTTCCTCATCTCTAGAAGTTAACGACCAGGTTTCTCAATATCGTGGTCAATATCGGGCGTTGAATGCTGGAATATAGGTGTTCTTTTGATCATTTAGATAGAAGTTTCGATTTAAACAATTTTTCCTGCGTATAATATCCTTTGTTTTCTTATGCAATTCTCAATTAGGTTTCATTGTGCATAATATATTGTTTTAAATGTTTTTATTAGTTCATATATAGGTTATTTGCTAAAATACATATCCATCAACTTGCAGATCGGCGCCATCTCTCAATTCTCTTGATATTACTAAATATGAAACAATTAATTACAAAATACAAGGGCTGATTAAATCAGAAAAAAAATGTTTTACAACATTTTACCTAAACCTAGTCATTTTATGTTTTATTTGTTTACAGTTAATGTTTAAATAGTATCATCGTCATGAATTATATCAACATTGCACTCATCATATTATGTCGGACATATCGCATATGTATATTTAAATGGTCTAATGTATATTGTGCATTATATGAATCTTATAACGGTTCGTTTATTAGCAAGGCAGCCATATAATGGAAATTAACATAATATTCATGAATGTTACTGCGTTTATAAATAGGTAACTCTAATGAAATGTTGTTACCAATACAATGTTATGTTGATAACGGTATGTGTCTATATAATATCACCAGGTCATCTAGACTAGAAATGATTTGGTTCAATGTGAAACCTAGCAGAATCTGTCGGGCTCAGAAGACATAAATATTTTACAACTTATACAGTTATACAGTATGAATTCTCGACATAATGTCTATTCTACGGTTCCCCGAATCAACTCTTAAAATAGGGGGAAATAATATCATTTATAACTGTCGTATTATTATTATTATTATTTAAGTACGTACTAAATATAAATTAAGGGATAGCGGCGTTTTATTCAACCCAGATATCGATTTGATGCTTTTCTGGTCATACTAAATAATGTACGTTGTGAAAAATCCTAAATAATTTATGATATGAAGTGATGACAATACATTATAATAAAATAAAAATTATTGTCATATTACCTACGTAAACCATGAACTTTGAAATAAATTAGTAGTTTTTAATATATTTGTATAGTACAGTATTGAGTATGTATAGTATATACTGTTTCATTTTAGTATTAGTCACGGTCGATAACTTTTTTTATAATTATTATACTACATTAATATTATGTGACTTCGGAAAATTATTGCTAGTACCTAAGCCACAATATTATGACGATATTCTAAATTAGTTTACCTGGAATAAAATAATATTAAAATGTTTGTTTTTGTGACACTTAATTTTACTTAAACTTAAGATAGCTCATGAATATAAATAGCTATGTAAATATCTTACAAGTTAAATTATTTAGTTTCCACCAAGTATTAAAATATAACCGCCTTGCCACCAGTAAGTTGTCCCTCGACCAGAGCGTACAGAGTTTGATATGACGGTTTAGAAAATGCGTCTAGAAATAAAAATTAAAACCACCGCATAAACCACAAACCACAAACTCACAACGTCTATAACCCTGCACGTTTTGAAATTTAAAACTGACTCCCAAACACTGGGCCACCGCAATCTCGTTAATTTAACCTCGATGCATTCCTATATTTGGGTTGACGTTCGCCTTTTATGGTTTATGAGAAATATGTGTCCGTGTCAAATAATTATTATGCATAGTGGTATGCGAGTATTAAATATAAGTACCTAGTTAGCAGACCATCAACATGGGGATGAAAACAAACATGGTAAAACGATATAATATTGGAGCCGATATAATAGATTTAACATCTCCTTGAAATATACAATTATAATCATTGAGAATAATATTGATGATATTATGATTTAAATAATCTTAAAACTTAAGAAATAAGACAATTGTTGTTATATAAACCTTTACAAAGTGGCCCTATTTATTTCAATAAACATACATATTATGTTTTATTTAAATTTAAATATAATTACATAAACCATCAGATAGGTATGTTATTTTAAAATCAAAAATAAATCCTTAAAAATAAAAATGTACATGGTATATAATACCCATGTAAATATCAACGTTGAATACATAATATTCCTATATATATTATTTTTCTGCAGTTAAATAATAAATAGCGTTATATTTATATCCATTATTAGAAACTTCATTCTTAAAAAAAACACAACTATAAGAACGGAAAAAATAAGTATATTCCTATGTAGGTAATAGGTATATCGTATACCTATATTTGTTATTTATATTATGTATATTGTATATACATATAAAGTTTTTCATATTATGATTTAGGACAAAGTACAAGTATTGTCCTATGGTTTAGGTATATTTCATATCAAGTATGGTCAATGGTCATACATGTTAAATTTAATATTAATGTTATATGATATACATTTATTTTTATAAAAATTTTAAATATAGTTAATATAAAATAGGTATACATTTTAATAAAGTTTTTCAAAAAATAATATTCAATGGCATGAAATATCGGTAAGGCCTTCTACTGAAATATATTTTTATATAACAATACAATATATTATAGCTAATCATATTTACCCAAATTAATGTTTTATTTAAGCCATAAATAAAATATTGTGCCAATACTCAGAACCGTATGATTAATATAGGTACAAAATGATTTGTTTTATATTGTGAGAAAAGCTAAAAAAATTATTGTCTTTAGAGTAAAAATGTTCTTTTAATCATTATATTTCCTGTGAACATTTTTTTTTGGGTGAACGAAGTAAGTACCTATAGGTACTCAAAAAGTTTTATGTCGTTGTACCTTTATAAATTGAAAAATAGTCTATTATATACGATAATATATGGTACTTTTAAAATGTTTTTAAAAATAGTTTCTCTAACCGTTAAGAGAACCCTTCCAAAAATTTAGAAGAAATGTCAGCGCGCCCAATTTCAATCAAACTCTCCTATTACAATTGATTATTTAAATATTTTCAAGCACTTTCAAATTTTGTATCACAACACATAACTTTTTGCAGCGAGACTAATGAAAATGTCGTATAGCCTGCGTATAAGTATCATAATATTATAATGTCTAACCATTATTTGCCATGAACGTTTTAGTGTATAAATTGTGTATAGGTACTTACCTACATTTCGGATAAAAATATATAATTATCCAATGACTGAACAATATTTACAATAATAAAATATAGGTGTATTATTAAAAAAAAGTATATACATATAATATATGATATAATGCAATGCCCTGAATACAAACACAACTACTTTTATTCAAATATATATTTCATTAGAATACTTATTAAGAAACTTTATTTTATTTCATTAAAAATGTTAAATGTTCGATAGAAAATAACAAAATAACAAATTATTTATATTATACTTCTATTGATTAAAAAAATTCAGTACTAATCAATTTTTAAATTACTATTTTTAAACATTTGTATAATTTTGTAAGCCAGACAAATACATGTTATTATTATTGTTAACAAAATGTTAGAATATGAAAATATTATAATTTGTTTACATTACTTATTAGTTTCTACTTAGTAGTACTTACCAAGTGTATAGGTATAACTAGCTATATTTATTAATTATTATAATATATTTCTACACATAATTTATTTATGATAATTTATTATAGGTACTGCATTTAATCAACTTTAAGCTTTTACCTAATACGAAATCGGTAAATACCAGAGTTGTAAAGGGATTTAAAAAGATGCATTTATAAGACAATAGTAAAGTGTATATGTTAAAAAAAGTATCTATATAGTAGTAGCTAGAATTGGATTCTAGACCGCCAAAACTCGAAAATAATACAATATTCCTAGTATCCTTTGGGTTAGGTGACTAGTGATTCGTATCGATCTTCATGTCGTCCAAAAACCTTTTAGTAAAACTCAAGAACGAACAAATTAGGTATTTTTCACATATATACATTTATGCGTATTTCCGATAAAATAAAAAACTAGGAATACCTACCAATAACATATTATTTTTTTGATAATGATCCATAAAAATGTATTCTTATTTAACGCATTATATAATTAAGTCTTGGGTATCACATTTAAAAAATAATTCTAAACTGAGATTTTTAAATGTTTTCATATTGTGTTAAAAAAAATTACAAAATGACTAGGCAATTTATACATTATTTTAAATTCATGATGTCTTCTCGCAATTAATATTTTAATTATCTTACAAGTTAGTGCACTGATAGTCAAAATTCAAAACAAAATATGTATTGTAAAAGTCAAATAACATGCAATTGATAATACTCAGGCATAGGCTTAATATATAGGCATACTTTAGCATAGGTATGTTGCTATTAAATAAAATGATCAATCTTTCCGGACTAACTCCGGACGAAAAATATTTAAGATATAGATATTTCATAATGTTGTTTTAATCGACATCCACTTAAAATAATTTTTGTTTTTAATGTAATGACATCATAATATAATACATGTACAAACTGACAACTGTACATAACTGTACAATCCTACGCAAATATTACAAAATCTGTACGAATACGTCCAGGATGATAATCCTGATATCTTCTGTATCGTAAACTATATAAACATAAAAAAAATAAACTTGGAAGTATACATACCCACTCAGATACAATATCAGATACTAAACATTATGATAAAAATGTGTTCTTGAGCTATTCTATTGAGATAATATTTATTTATAATTATTAAGTTTATGTATTCAATTAGAAAATATATAAGGCATTGGAAAATGTATTATACTAATGATTTTATTATACTAAAAATATAATATAATTTATATTGTACAGTAGATACATATTTGTTGGTTTGGATAATGCAGTACTAAATTCGTTTACATAACAATTTTGAAGAAATTTAAATTATAGAATAGTCATAATAAAAATAAACTCTTCAACAGATTTATACATTTAACTGTTACATAATTTAGAGTAAATAGTGTGCACATTTAAAAGCTTTTATTTACTAGAAAATTAAAAGAATATGTAACATAACGATTAATTTGTATTATATAATTTATATCATATTATTATTGAATACAATATTGAAGTACGTGGCTGTATCACTCATTGAATTGGATATAACAATGGAGGCCCAGGTGAATAGGAAACTAAGAAACCTAAAAGTTTAGATTATTTTAAGCTATAAAGAGAATCTAAATGTTATGTAAATGTTTAAATACAAATAATAATTAATATATTTATATAAATTAGGGTTAAGAATTAAGACATTATGTGACCTACCGTGAACATTTTAAATTATAGTAAGAATTTTTCTATAGATTCTACTATGCAGCTTTTTACATCAGTAAAATTTATTTTCAAACCCTCAGTAATTTAATACTATTTTAATAATTCATTAAACTTTCAACAGATAAACACGGAAAAAGGAAACAGGGAAAGGATATAATAATTTTAAAACCATTTCCTGAAATTAAATCTTTAGTTACACAAAATTGTACTAATAAAAACTTCATTGAAAAATATAAATATACAATATATACATTCATTTTTATAATGAGTATTAAAATTAAATATAAAATATTATGCCAAAGGTGAGTATATACCTACCAGTAAAAAGTTTTTTTTTTAAACTTTTCAACTCCAACTAGTCAGTCGATTTTATAATTAACTTAAATGTTAGTAAATTAGCTACATTAACTGTCCATTGTGTAATAAATTATTTTATAGATTTCAAGCGCAATGATGATTGTATTAGCTTTACAATTATAGTATGTATATCGTGTCAGGTGACACAAAGATACGTGTATCGTCCCATGTGTGGGTTTTTTCGCATCTGAAGAGGAGTATAAATCACCACAAAAAAATAGTTTTGAGCTTACAACACTATGTGCTCTTTACATACATAGGCCCAAAATAATTGGCGAAACAAAAAAAAAATGTTTGACGATATTATTTACCCAATGATATTCAAATATATTGTAATGATGTCTCCTCAAAAAATTTTTGCATTTTTCTTGTAATTTGCAATAAATATTAATCGTTGAAAGTTGAAACATTTAAATTTTACTTAAATTATAATTTTCTGTATACAGTGCAATTTTCAAAGTATTTAGACTAATTTTAAGATAGTTAATTTTATAGCAGGATATCTCATTCACATCGTTCTAATATAATACTTACATCCGAGGAATTTACTTTTATGTTAATAACAATAATTAATAATATAGTTTATGTGTGTTTTTGGTAAAAATAGGTTTAACATACTAATAATAGAAAATGTATAAATAGTACCTACTAAACATAAAATAATATAATTTATGAATTCTTGAAAAAAGACACTGAGGTTGCATTTTTGCTCAGAAGCCGTTTTTCGTATGCAATAACTTATCATTACACATACTTTTCAATGAATAGTTGACCAAATGATCGATCGAAGATTATTTCAAAGTCAATCTCAGTAATTTCTTAAAATGTATAACATTTATAAACTGAATTATTATCGTACTCGTAGAAGATAATTTTTATTCTGATAACTTTTTTGTTATATTTCATATATTATATAATATCAATATTATTACTTGGGTTCAGATTTGTATGGCCTAGTTTTGTGTTGACATGCAGTCGATTACCAAAAAAAAAAAATATATTCTCGGAAAATCTTTATCAAAAAGATTTTGGGCAAGGGTGGTTAACCAAGGGCGCCAGTATAATATAAATACCATACTTGAATTATTCTTAAACCTATAATTTAAGAGCCAACGATTAACAGTTTATTAAAATTTAACATATTATTTTGGAAACCATTATAATGTTGTTAAATGTTGGTTAGAAAAAACTTTTAATTTTATGAAAAGTTTGAATTTGAACAATTCTTAACAATAGCTTACGAAATGTTCCTACATATAATTTGATGATGGTATCTAATTAGTTAATATTATTTAACTTGGTAAAATTTTAATGAACGATTTATTTTGTATTTAATTTTTGTGAATAAATATACATAACATTAATAGTTTATAATTAATTAATAAACACAAATATGAGTCTGGTAGACGTATAATTACATTTTTTTTTTGCCAAAATAATAATAAAATATTGTAAATGTGCATATATTCCGACTTTCCGAGTTTTCGCAAATGATTTGAGTATCATGTTAGTAATCAAAATCTAAACGTATTTTTCGTTTTTGTTATTACTGAATTTGCGAAATAGTTCTCACTTAGTGATTGTTATCTTATTTAATACTAAATATATTCCAATAAAAAAGATACCACGGTCCACGAGTATGTTCATCCCTCATAACCTCTGTTTTTACATGAAATAAGATTTTTGAGATTTTCAGGCTTAACTTATATCGTGTAACATCAACATTTTAGGGTATTAAAGGATCAACAAGTTAATTAGGGGGAATTCATTTTTTTGTTGAAATTAAAATTGAAGTGCTTACCAATTCAGTAATTAAAATTACCATAGTATAAGTATCCTGCATTCGCCAACCGCAAAATATGTTTTCGATTCCAATCAACGAATATTGAAATATCAAACTTCAAAGTGTGTATACGGAAACACCCTGTTGTTCATACTACGTCTTAATATAATAATAGTATGGCTGATGTTTACGTATTTCATCGAAAAAAATAATAACAGTACTATACGAATAGCGATCACTTACCTGAACGAGGATGATGGCGACAGTCGTGGTTATTATTATTTTTGTGTATTGTGCGATGATTCAAAACTACACTCACCGCGACCGGTAACACGGTATATACCGGTCCAAGCGATACGGCAGTGACGACGGTTCTATAACGACTGCTCGGAGACTACATCGCGTAATATCACACGCGCTTTGTATCTGGCCACCCGTCAGTGGCGCTGCCGCCCGCCCAGAAACCCTACGCCAAAGTTTTCGCAGAGTTAAGTGTACGTATACCGTTTTTCGGCGAATAACGTAAGTTACAGCTTACGACCATTATAACTCATTACCACTAGGTACACTATAATATTAATATCATATCTAACCTTTATTCGAGTATACATTAAATGACGACTCTTCACTTTGCTTTTAAACATATGTATCGGTGTTATTTACGAACTTTAGCCCTTCGTGGCACTGCCGTCGATTCAGCGTAAATCTGCGTATACGATTTGTTTCACGTTCAACAATAAACGTATGTTATAACTATTAATTGAATTACTTATACCGATATTATAAAGAAAAAAAAATTGTTCGTTTGTTCGGAGTTATCTCTGGAACTACTAAACTGATTTTAACAATGTTTTGCCATAAGAAAGCTACACTATTTCAAGGATCTAAAGCCTATATATTTTTATCTCGATAAGTGGCCCTTAATTTTTTTTATTGCAAATTTAAGAACTTTTTATAGAACACGGACAAATAATATATTTTTGTTTGTTATAGGGTTGCTATTTGCTACACAAATATAATAACTATTATTATGATTGAAAACAATTTTAGACCTGTATTTTCCTTTATTTTGTCAAAACCATCAAAATTACTGTATTGACAGGCATTAATTAACGGGAAACGGTTTATTCTAATGTATTACAATGGTTGGATATGATTTAAAACAATGTACTACAAAAACATCAGTCATTAATAGATTTAAAAAAAAGTCAGAGGAACGATACACCTGGGTAGCTTATGTATTAAAGCCATAAAAACGTAATTTATGTTTAAAAAATAAAATAAGATTTTATGTTGATCTTTAAGTTGACTTATTAGGCGTACTTTTGTGCCACAATGTAAGTTTCCACTGTGCATTAAGAAAGCATTTTCTGAAATTCACATTTTAACACATTGAGTGCCAGGCCACAAATGACAAAACTGACCATTCTGACCGGGACATTTTTTTTATAATGTGTTTACCATATAAATGTGTATCATATTCAATACACACGGCACAAATAAATATATTAGTTGTGTATTGAAATTGATACACATGGCACTCAAAGTGTTAAAGTGGTGCTTGAAGAAGTATTTTGAGATTCGAGATATCGATATATATGTATGTATATATTATATATGAACATTTTTAAGTTTTGTAACACTATTACGTCGAATATTACAATATTATTAACGAATTGAATAAAGATTGAATCATATAGAGTTGGCATTTTTAAAGGGCAACGATGTACACGTGGTCAGCTAGTATAATATATAATTGTATTAATTGTTATAATATTGCAAACATTTTTACCGATGAAAAATCAATGCGTTCGAAAATTCGTTATCGTCGCAACAAACGATAATAATTATCAGATATAGACGAAAAATTGGTTTGAAATATGAAAATGCGTTGCAGATTATAATATAACATGCCTGAGATTTTTGTTTAAAAATTAAAGAAGTCACTATAATATAAAAATATGAAACTCGATACTATTTTGGAGCAGTCGCAATTATGGGTAGGTCGGCAGTAAATCTGGTAAAACAAATATTTTTATGAAATTTTAAAGTTGAACAATTAAGTTAATTAATTCGCTTAACACGTATATGAATAATGTATAGTTCAATTAGGACATACATTTTTAGTACAATATAGACTATAGATAAACGTTTTTTTTTCGTAATTTTTTTATTCCTCTTGTTTAACAGTGCGTGATAGTGCAAAACGAAATGTAACCTTTTTTCGGAAAAATTTACATAATTCTGGGAATATATTTCCCCACCATACAAAATACCTGTAGTGTAATACCTTCCCAATGGATTACCAGAGTACTGAGTAGGACAAAATTACCTCTCTGTTCACTAAAATTATATTATATTGTCGGCAAAACGTTTTGTCTTTGTTTATATTTACTAGCCGGCGCGTTGAATAGGCAATTTCGGTACGTACACGTCGGGGAACCACGTGGGATAAAAAAAATTAGCTTTTCGTTAAGTAACGTTGTATATTGTGTTATCATCATGGCTATTATACCTATATCTAGCTGTAATTATACACCCTAAAACTGCATGACAAATGTATGCTAATAAAGTAATAAATAGTATTACAATCTGCCACGAATATTGAATTCGATATTCCAATTTGATCGAATATTTTCACTAAAGTGTTGATACATCGATACCAATTATTTTTAACAAGTATTTATTATAGTATAATGTTATACGGTATTATATATTATAAAGATACACAAATTATATGTATTGGAAATTACCCTTCCGCGCGTTTAAGCTCAATGAGAATATACTCATATAGGTAACAATGTAGGATTATAATACTCATATTCATAGAAATATTTTTTATACATTTTATATCATTAGTTGTGTTATTTTAATGTTTGCTATATATATTAGTTTTTAATGCAATTGATATTTATTTTTCAAAATAGGTACAATTCAGACTAATTTCAGAGAACACAACGAAATAAAAAAAGGTTAAAATTTTTTGAAAAGTTTCCTCATTCTTACCTTATGTATTCCATAAACACAAATCCAATGTTTCCAATGTTCATGTATCCTAAATATTACAATATAATATCTCAAGAGATTAGTCAATTACTTTTTGCCTGAAATATTGCTTAGTATTATATCAAAAATGTTTTTATTTTAAATTTTAATTGTAACTTTTTGTTCAACCACCAAAAGGGAACCGAGCTACATAAATGTTATATTTACATACTTATTTGTTTACTGAATATCTTTAATATATTATGCAAGTTATGCGTACTAGTGGCCACGACCCATTTCGCAATAAAATAAATAAATTAATGTTTGATTAATAATGGGGTAAATATTGTATTATGCATTTTATGTTTTTAAAACAAACAATATTTAGATACTCGCACTTTCGTTTATCCAAAAAAAATAAGTGTTTATTATTTTAAGTACAATTGTCATGATAAACATATTAAATTATTTTATAAAATATCACCGCAATTCATGAAATTGAATTAATTGTAAGTTATATTATAATTCAAACTTAATCAAAGTAGAATTACAATTTTTTTTTCTCATCATAGTCAGAATTCTAATAAAACGTAATACGAATAACTTATTAATCATGTAATTACTCGTAATTAAACTTTGTTATAAAAACAAAAAAATCCCTTTTAAAATAGTATGGCCTAAAAGTAAATTGATAGAAATGTTCAGCAGGGCATTATACTAAATACTTAAATGTATTTAAAGGAATCGTTAGTACTTATTGTAGAATATTTATAAAAATAATATAAGTTTGATTTTCAAAGTAAATACTTGATAAATCTCGATCCTAATAAAAAAAAATAATCAACTTACTCATTTAATTATCTATGTCTGTCAGAAGTTTTCAGAAATTTTTTTTCGCGTACTACTGATCTGTATTACAGATCAGTCATGAAGCACTAATGACTAAAAATAAATAAAAAACTATTCAAAATTAAAATTAATTATAAAACAATAATAAAGTAGGTATAATTTTAAATGTATGTACATCTAACAGTATATTTAGTATCTATTAACACAAAAAATAAAATAATATTAGATCAGTTACTAACATAAAACATTAATAAAAGTTAAATATAATTTCTTCTTCTTCTTTGGCTTTTTATAGGCCTCAACAACATACTGTCCCACTCTTCCTTATCTGTTGCCTATTCCTCTGCGTTCCTTACTCCCGATATCTTTAGGTAATCCCTTTATTCTGTCTACCCATCTTTGTCTGGGCCGACCTCTGGGTCTCTTTGTATTTGTGACCTAAGTAATATAATTTATCATTTATTAATTCTGCGTTCTACCACCACAAGGTCTTCTGCGTATCATAGCTTGAGAACCACTAGTCTACGTTTATAATTTTACTAAAGCATTATATGTGTACTAAATTACTGCATTAGTGTCGTCGTTGATATTCCCATTTTCCCAAGATAAAATAGATTTGATATTTATAGATAACGGTTTTAGTTTTGACCACTTTGACTTCAGATGTCAGATAACTGAACCTATTATTAGAATATCTTAAATAACACAATTGTAAATAGTAAAACAAAGGAGTGACTGATACGAGTATACGACCAGTTATAATTGACCCAAACAATACAATTAGTTAACACTTTGAGTGCCATGTGTATCAATTTCAATACACAACTAATATATTTATTTGTGCCGTGTGTATTGAATATGATACACATTTATATGGTAAACACATTATAAAAAAAATGTCCCGGTCAGAATGGTCAGTTTTGTCATTTGTGGCCTGGCACTCAATGTGTTAAATAAGTCGTAAAGTTATCGCGATGGCGGTTGGCCATTTTTACTCCAACTACTAGATACAATCATATTTGTTTCATTAGAACAAAAGAACATGATAAAACCATAGGTGTTTCCAACACTGAGTGTCTTTGATAGTATCCACACATTTCAAACAATTTATTTTTTACGGTTTTTATACAAATACAAATCATATTTTAAATGTATCAACAACTTGTTATTGTAAATTACATTTTAAATGTATATTATGATGAACTTAGTTTAAATACTATAATTTAAGAGTTGAAAATCAACATAAAACAAATTATATTATTAATACATATTTAAGTAAAAAAAAAATTCAACATTTCAAACTAAGCTGTTGGTTGCATTGTTGTAGGTACGTGTATCTAATAACATATACTGTATCGAGAAAATCGTACTTATATGTGATCCTTATTAAAGTAATGATTGGTTCTAAACGGATTACATATTGTAACAGTGTGTATTATCATTTACAAATTAAATATTTTATTTTAATAAATACATGTAATTTACAAATAAAGAGTTTATCTTGTAAAATACTTTGAGTTTCATTGTTCTATACATAAAAACTAAGATAAATACATTATTCACCATAAATAATTGTACACACAAAACTATCATATAGTAGATATATACAAATTTTCTAATATATACAATGTATATTGATTACCTTAAAAGCGTCGAATGATAAAATTACACTTGGTGAATACTTCAGTTAAATGTAAATCAAAACTTATAAATTTACTTAGGATGAAAAACACACGATAATGGTATACGCAGAATTTGTTCATTGTTTGAAAATAGTAAATGGGGTATTATATAGTCCAGTAGTACCTATACATTTTCACTTAAAGTTTTTCACTAGGTAGGTACCTTAATGTATTATAATTTATATATCATGTTAGTAAAATATATATCGATGTGTGCTCTCATATTTTTATGTATATACATACTCAATTATACTACCATTATTTAACAAATATTATTGTCTAATAATATGTTTGCAAGTTTTTAAATCCGATAAATCGATGAAGTTTAATTGTTTGCAAGTTTTATACTAAAATATCTTGGATAATATTTGATATAATTCATCAATATTATAGAAAAAACATGAGTATGTGTTTTTTATATAATTTATTATGATTCTTAAATAAAACATGTCAATTGTGATATTATTATATACTAACATGATTCGCTGTCAACCTTTTATTGATCATGTGTGGTGGTGAATTATTCGATAAATCACATTAATTAATTAAACATCAAACCCGAACAATTATTTTTAAATTATTAAATTATATGTATTTGAATTTAATTATACTAAAATTGTTTCTGTATTATATTATAGTAATACGAATGGTTATTTCTTTAATATTAAAAAAATGTATTTGTAAACACAAAAATAAAATAAGTATAAAAAACTATAACCATACAGATAAATATGTATAACAGTGGCGTATTTAGTATTTTTCGTAAGGGGTGGATGACAAGAATTTTAGCTTACAGATTACGATTTAATAATTATAATATAATAATAGACATGTATTTAAAGAGCCATGGGGGTGGATTTGTCCCCATATCCACATCCGTAAATACACCCCTGATGTATAATAATATATTTACTGTTGAGTGTTTACTATTATATATGCTTACTTCAAGGTGAAAAAAATAGCTGTCTGTAATAAATAATTATACCATCATTATTTATATATTATTTTATACGTTATGATATAAATCTAAATTTAAAAAAAAATGTAGGTAGGCAGCTTTTCTTCAATACTAATGGAAATGTTTCATTACAATGGTATTTATTTATTTTTTTATTTTTTTTATTTTTATATCCTGTATACAAAATTTCTACCAGAATGAGTGCTTCGATTTCAACATAATATAGTAATTTTAGCAAATTGGATTAAGATGGTACTTTAGAGAGGTCATTTTCCGATTTTCTCAATATTTATATTTATATTTTGTCACGGGAAAAACCACCGAAAAATTACGAAAAACGCTAAACATGGGACTTTAATTTCTAACGCTTTGTTTATCACCATAGAAACGAATAAAAAATTATAATATTATAATATTAATTCAACTTGCATGATAAAATAAATAATAACAATATAAAATATGTAGACTGACAAACCACCTCTGCTCAGAATCGTTTTTCTTATACAATGATATTTTATCATTGAATTCAAGTCTAATACAACGCCTATTATACAATGACCCACTTGTAACCTACTGTACAGCAGAGCGACATTCACTTACCTGCTTTTTTCCTTTAATATTATGTACTTTTTAAAATTTTGATTTTTTGAATATTAAAAATAAACTTAAGGACCATATTTTCAAATTCTTAATATTGTATGTGCTATTCAAAGAGTGTCCAGAGGTGATACAATCTCTTGTTTTTTCAAATAAGAATTCCCCTTATTTATTGTAAATTATTTAGTGAATAATGTTTTTTTAAACATTTAAATGTACCTAATTCAAAATTCAAACGAGTAGTTTTTTCAGTTATTAAAATGTTCATACTTAGAATAATAATTGTTCTTAAACATTTTTTTTACAAAAATATAAAATATATGTATTATTGGATTTAATATAACGGTATATATTATACTTGGAACATTTTTACAAATTACCTATAAATGTCGATAGATTAATAAAAATTACTACAAATCTTAAATCAAAATAGCACCCACATCTTCTTAACCCATTAACATGGGCCAATTGTCTTTAATACGCAACATTAAATTACTCTAAAATTACGCATTCGAATTTTGACTTTGATATATCAACATTTTTAAAAAAAGTATCTGCTAAATAATTTACAGTAGATAAGGGGAATTCTTTTTTGAAAAACAGAAGTTTATATCTCCAAGGAACACTTCTTGAGTAGTACAAAAAAATCTTAAGAATTTGAAATTATGGTCTTTAAGTATATTTAAAAATTCCTATAATGAGATTTTTAATAACTACATTATTGAAAAAAAGAAATGAGTATGCTTAGTGAATCACCCTGTATAACTAAAAGAGTTGTACAAAATATAACGACCAAGCATATATTTATTTTATTCCCTTTTTACCGTTTGTCACACCGAACAAGTATTACCATTTGTCTGTCTCCCACCTTCAGGGCACCAGCTCCGTGTAATTACATTTTTACTTGTAATTACAAATTAACAATTTGGAGTATTGACGGTTGGAGATGCTGCTGTTGGAATATGATATTCAGAATATTTAACGTAACTCGGTAAGACACTAATTATTTCAGAAAACACTAAAGTTTTTTGATATATTTTTTTTACACAATATTAAGTCGTTATTAAACAGCATTAAATTTAACTAAATTAAACACAAACAAATTATACTTTTTACTATTCGTATCGTTATACATTTTTACGTTTATCACTTTCTTCAATGACATATTACAACACACATCTTTTATTTAATATTCATAAGCAGGATATTATTTGATGTATTCGAACAAGTAGTTCATTAGTTATAACTTATAAGTATTAAAAGTATAGATATGCGAAAAGTAGTGGACCAACATTTTTCAGGGTACCTCTGTACCACTCCACTCCGCTCATCAAATATGAAATACGTATAAGTTTTAACTCATAAACTTCTAGTCCAGAAATTGATTTTCATGCATCGAAGTACTTTAAAAATAGTCTGCTTTTGAATAAGGAATTGAAAATGTAGTCATAAATTTAAAAATAACAAGTTTAGAAAAAATTATAAAAAATATATTTCTTTTAACAACTAAAAATTATGTAAAAAAATATTTTTAAAGAAGTTAATCGTTTTTGAAATAATTAGTGTCATACACTCATACATTAAGAAGATGTCAGCGCACTGTTTGTTTTCTCTCTCTGGCCCACGTTCGACAGAGACAAAACGCATTTACGTAGTATAATATTTTTATGTTTTTGAGTACCTACCTAGAGTAAATTCATGCATTTCAAAAACGATAGAGAATCAGAGAACACATTTTTTGAGGGTATGACTATGACATATCGATTTGCCTAAATATTGTCTCAAAAACATATTAAAGAACATTTAATAATTTACAGTTCTTTTTTTTTTTGAAAGTCGAATTCAACGTCAAATAATAATAAAATATAAAATCCAAATGTCATACCATCAGATTTATTATCCTCTATAATTTTTGTAATAGGTGATTACTGATTAGTAACTCTAAGATAACGAAAAATTCATAATTAATGATTTTAGGGGAAAGCGTTTTATCTATATTGCACGTGGGTGTGAGAGAGAAAACCAATATTGCGCTGACATCCTCCAAAATGGATCACCTGTTATATTAACATAGATACATATATTTAATTTAATATAAGTATATATAGGTACTTATGTGTTATGTGTATATAACTATCATTATATTATTATGTAATATCAAACTTGGCTGGAATTTTATTTTATTTTGATTTTTTTTGGACATGTTATAAATCTAACGTGCTTCTTTTTCATATTTTATCTTATTCATATATTATGTTTTATTATTTCTTCCTTTCAATACGTATTATACACGTATATATACTTTTTGATAAATACAACTTATCAGTTAATATTATTACGACATTTCCGTACTCCAATAAGTGGTAAAACTGTAAATCTAAAAGGACACTGAAAATTATACAAGTATGATCATTGTTAAAACGATATGTTATTATTTTATTATTAATATCATATATATATACATATATGATATTGTGTTTAATGAAACCAGTGGCGTATCCAGGGGAGGGGCTGAGGGGGCTGCAGCCCCCCCCGTAAAGTGTTAAAAATTATTTTAATGGTCTATGATAGTAGCTCAAAAAGTCTTAAATTGTATTTAAAATTATTTAAAAATGTACAATATGTATTAACACTTTTCAGCTATCTATTTGTGCTAGTACGTATTTAATGTGTAAAAGTGTAAAAAGTTGATCAGCACCTCCCGAAAAAAAATCCTGGCTACGCCACTGAATGAAACTCATTAGGTATATCTTTTCCAACGTTGCTGATTATTATTTATTAGTTTTTTCTTATTAGTACAATTTATATATATCACTAGATTTTTCTTTGCGTTTAATTTAATTTTATAATTTAACTTATATATAAATATAACGTATATTCAAATACAAATGACTACGATGTACCTATGTTTTATTATTTAAAAAATTATTAAAATGCCTTAGTTTCCATCTTTATTGAAATATATTTGTAGGGTGCTCCGACTTTGGACTAGCGGTTTCTAGTCGGCCGTTCCAATTTCCAATCCGTAAAATAATACTCCACAGAACCTGGTACCTTACAACAAATGAGCGGGATGTTAACAACCATGATAGAATATATTATATTATAATAATATACTGTTAACATAATATAATTTGTTAAAAACACTTGACTATTGTTTAATTTAAAATGTTTTAAAACTGATGTAAAGTTGAAATCTTCCCTTTTTTATTTGTTTTATAACATCTATAAAATTATATATAAGACTATGTGGGTTAGAAAGGTTAAACGGTTAATTGATGTGTTTTAAAATTTCAAATAATATATTTTTTTTAACCAAGCATTGAAGCGTAATTAAAATGTTAAGACTTTAAAAAGTCTTTTTAAACGTCAATTTGTATACTTTCGTGAATTGTTAAATCACCTTTTCCTATTTCAAAAGTTCAGTTAGGATAAAAGATGAATTATTATTACTATAAAGCACAAACGTGAAACTCACTAGGAATTTTTGTTTATTTACACCCAAGGGTGTGCGTAACAATCAAATCATACATTACATACTTGTCATTTAATTTTATCTCTATTTAATTATAGGATTATATCAATGTTTTTACACTTAAAATGGAATTGATTTTGTTGATAATATTATAACAAATCAACTATGTAAAATACGGGTATCAATGTAGATTTTTATCCAAAAATCACAATTAGTTTAAAAAATGTTATGCAAAGAAAAACTGTGAAATTTTCTACAGAAGAGTATATTAAATAATATAATTATTTTTAATTATAATGTACATAATTTTATTAACGTACCTATTCAAATTATAGGTATTTGCTATTTTTTTAACATTTAATAATACGCCCTGATTCCTACGTCCCATGCAGTCTGCAGGTGGTTGTGACTAAAGCTATATAAACGACTGACATGGAATAACTATATTCGAACCAAAAGATATTGACTCTTAGGGCCCGTATTACAATAGTTGAACTCCTGTTAAACCACCGAATTCGGCCGGTAAAATCAGTGGTTCAAGCGTAACCGAGGTTTAAACTATGATTGTAAAACGGGCCCTTAATCCCCGCATTCTAGCATGTCACCTAACCTGTCTAAAAACTAAATTAATAATTTATAAAACTTTCCTTAAGCCTATTTGGAATTATAGACTACTGCAGCTTTGGAGAACGGCAAAAATCTAATACAAATAAAATCCAAGCGTTTCAAAATATAGCACTTTGACGACTCTCCAATGCTCCATCATATATTTCCACTTAGCTCTGCACGATGATTTCAATATGAAAACTATTGATGAAAAAACACACTTCTTTTATACATGCTTTTATTTTAATAGTAATCAAACAAACCTTTTTTTATACACGAAGAAATTATAACTGTCGAATTACGTGTCTTGAGCTGCAGACTGTTAGCAAATGTATATTTTTATACGATATATTATTATTCAATAATGTTTTTGGTTATTTTTTTAATGCAGCAATGTTTTTATGGTATTCTATGTGTTTTTTTCAAGCAGGCCGCATCTTATGTCAAATGCATACTTCAAATACACATAATACATATAGTACCTGTATATAGACATGTGTGAAAGACTTGACTAAAAAAAATTTTATAAGTCAATGCAAATAAGAAAATGAATCTTGGACAAACTGACTGCGCCCGTTCTGTCATTAGTTATTTCATTCGTGTATACATTGCCTTTAAAAAAAAACCACATGTTGTTAGGTACTGATAAAATAATAATTAATAATATCTGTAGCTGGCACACGTAGCTTGTGTGAATATTATGATAAGTTCTCTATTATATTAATTTCAATAAATATAAGTACGAGCGCATATTTAGAGTGCGGGACTTATAAACAGAACCTTTTAACGGCGTTGCTAAATTTTCGTTACAATGTCTTTTGATACACATCTGCGTACGATACATATACCTAGTACTGATACATAGTAGTTTTTTGTCTGTCTTTTTTTGTCACGAAATTAAACGTCAACGCGGAACTCGATGTGATAAATGCGTCGCATACGCGCGATACCCAAACTGACTTATCCCTGCACACACGTCTGGCCGAGGGCGAGGACGGGGGATGATCCGTTTAACGTTTTCCGGCTATTTGAAATTGAACTGTAATGATTTTCTCCAGAGGGTTATTGTACAGGCACAGATTCTATCGTTCGTACTCATCGATTTGTTGCGACATAATTGCATTATAGGTACATATACAATATATATATATAATATAGTGTGTTATACCAAGTCGCATCCTGCACTCAATATTATCCATTTTCACATGCTACACTCATTTCCTCAGTAAATTTTTGTCATATTCAAACAAAATATATTTTTTCAGCATTTAATTTTAGTTTTTTGTTTAATGGAAATCCATGTTTTTTAATTTCGTGTTCTGGAAAAAAATGTGTCTTAAGTAATTAAAGTATGTATTTAAAAATATATTTTTTATAAAATGTTCTGAGAATATTTATTCAGCTTAATAAATAAAATACTATACATGTATCAATTTTTTTTCAAAGCAATAGTTTTTAATTTAAATATGTTTTAAAAAATAAAGTTGCATAATCATTTATATAATAAAACTAGCTGCCCGACATTCCTCCGGAAGAAATTATTTTTTTATAATTTATTTAAAAAACATATGACTATTTTTTGGCTATACAAATAATATCATATAATTATATATTTTAGTTATTATTATTACTAATTTCTGAAAATTATATATTCTACATTTTGAATTAAACCACTGGAGTGGTAAGTTTTATTCTTTTTATTATGGTTTAGAGATAAGGTAGAAAAAAATGTAACAATAAATTATTTGTTCAATGAATAATATATATTTCAAATGGAAAAATGCAAGTGCAAACAAATAAATAAATAATTAATAATGATAATAATAATAATAAATAAACAAACAAACAAACCGGTTTTCTTCGTCTCCAAAATCAAGTTAGATTCTTATATATATAGATTATATAGATAACGTTTAATTTACTAATGTAATATGCAAAATAAAACAATGCATTTACTAGGTTTAGAATGGTAATATCTTAAATCGAAATTGAATCAGTTATTTTGAATTCAGAATATAATTAATCGATACTCAAAATGATTGAATTTAAAGCTATGAATCATGATAATAATTAAGATTTATGCTAATCAAAATGTAAAGGTAGGAAAAGTTATTGTTATTCGTTGTGTAAAATAAAGCAAATAGCCCAAGGAACTTCATATTATTATAACATAATATATTATATAGGTAACTATAAATTAGATAGGTAATACATGATCAAAATTACAAATTTGGATATTATGTAAATTAGTATTATGTTTGAACAATATACGTAGTTTACATCGAGTTTTAAATTTTTTTATAGTAAGAAAAACATTCAATTAATACAGTACTTCAGTATCTACGATCTACCTAAAATATTAACTAGTTTCAAATACATAAAATATATATATTATATATTTACCACATTCTACCTTTTTCTTATAATAATTGTACTGCATTATAGTATGAATCATGTACAATGAACAATAAATTATCATAATGTATACCATATTGTAATATTGTACATAATATAATTTTAAAATAAAAATAAATTTAATATTAATACTGTGTATTGAATACACTAGATATTTTTTGGGGTATTATAGTTCAGTGGAAAAATATCTTACGTATCTAACATATCTATATGTTATATTTTGCTTGGAATTTAATGAATTAAGAATTTTAGATTTGCGTTTCTGTGACAATAAACAAAGCGTTACGCAAAATCGCTAATAAGTTGTTCCTATCCTGTCCAAAAACATATCTGTGATAAAATTGTTCAATGTAAGTATTTTAAAAGTTTAACGGGAAAATTACATTCGCCGTCTGTGCCATTTATCGGTAATGCAATACAATCAATTAACAAAATGTATGTTTGACTGTAAGTATGGTAGATAATAGCATTGATTATTTATAACCAATGGTACCTAGTAGGTAGTAAGTACCTAACTTAAGCTGTCTGTATATTTTCAGTACCTATCTTACAACACAGAATATGCATGACTTTTACTTTAAACAGTATTGTAATAATAAGTTAAAAAAATGAATTTACTATATTCTCTCAAACTGATCTATTTACCTACCTACATAAACTATAGCCATGACCGACTAGAAACAAACAGGTAGGTACGATTAAGTATTAATGCTTAAGTAAGACTGGACTACACATTAGTTATAACTTAAGTTACAAGTATATAATACTATTTAATATATATGTTGCAGTAAATACCCAAAATCAGTTAAAACCAGAATTTCCTGGAAAAAAAAACGAAGCATGCTATTACTTAGGTACTAGATGTTACTTAGGTACTAGATGTTCTCCTCTGCAAGAAAAATTGAGGAACCATTATATGTTTGTGAGTATATAATGTAATGGAAAAATATCTATGCATATGCTACATTTTGTTAGGAATTTAATGAACTACGAATTTCTTATAGATTGATTTTTAATATATTATGTTAAATATATTTTAAATTAATTTGCGTTTCTATGGTGATGACAAAGCGTTATGTAAAATCTGTAAGAAAAAAAATTATATCTAAAAACATAATATCTTTGTTAAAACTATAGCTAAACCTAAAGGGTGTTCACGAGAACGCAATTTTACTTAGTACTAGGTACCTAAATCTATTTTTTACTAATGGCTACAGACAAAATGCGTGAAATTTTATTTATACTTAGATTTACTGAATTTTCAATAAAAATTAGAGTTTTTCTTATTTTTACATAGACGGATGGTTTATTGAATTTTTTTTACCAAGTAGGTATATGAACAATTATATTACCTATTTAATAGTTATTAGTTATTACTTGTTAATTAACTTTAGAAGACAAAAATAATGTATTTTATGCTATGAAATAAAATTATTTGAAAGATGATATATTTAATTTATATATAATATTAAAAAATTTAATTTATTTAAATATAAAAAAATTTATTATTTGTTAGTAGGGGTAAACATGGTATTCCCATATTTAGGGAAAATTTGAAACGTTTTATTTGTGTATTCATATTGCATATGACAATGCGCGTGTTTTGATATCTCATATTGTAAAAAAATTATTTTAAGTATTTATAACCAGTAAATAAATTATTTGCAAATATTTAACAAACAAAAAATATAGATATGTTTTTATTATTATTCAATACCTTATTAAGTGCAAATTTCATTTCTAGTTTGGATATATCCATGTACTTATACAAATATCAATGTATATTGTATGCATTAATTTATCTACTTAAAGTTTTTTATAAAGCTCGATTTATTTTAATAGTCTTGTTGGGGCAAAATCATATAATTATACCGCAGGAATACGTACGGTTTTACCCACAGGTATACCTGTGCTATAGCCATACGTGTTCGGCACCATTGAACCACCACTGGCCACTGAGGCCTAGGCTAACGCATCGTCTCCGCTCAGAATCGTTATATACAAAAAAATCTTTCTAACGATTTACAATAATATATTTTATACAATATTATACATTTGGTTATACTTATTGTAGAAATTAATGAGTGGATACAAAAACATAATATGATGACTTACGAAATACAAATATATAGTTAGAAGTTTAGAACATGAAAAATACGATATTAATCAGATATCCTGACATCAGCACTCATGTAATACTTTATAGGCGCAACGGTACTTGCGGCTGTTCCGTGTCAGTCTGAAGGCGGCCGGACGACAGATCAGCTGCTGCTGACGTGCGAAGAGTCTCGAAAATCTGAGGAAACTGATCGTGTCAGACAGACGTTTCAGTAGTGCGTTGCCGACGGTTGGATGCGTGGACATATCAGACGCCGCAACAAAGCATGCGGCGGACAAACCGCTATGTCCGGCGCCAGAGCGTACGGCGACGACCCTTGGTTTCCAGCGAGCAATCCGTCCGCCGCGTTCCGTCAGCGCTGCGGACGCCGTCAGCTGTCCCCAGTTCCAGTTCCGACGGCAATGCAACGTTCCTAACGGAAGACCACCGCCTCCTGACCGCGTCATCGTCGCGTCTGGCCAGGACTTGGCAGTCAGCTAGCCACCGCAAAACTTCCGGCGATGACGGCAGCGTCTTTAGGACCGTGGACGGATCGACGACGACGTTGTCCACTGACAGTAGCATCGCCATGGTAGACCGGAAGGCCGGATTCGCATAATTCGGCAGCTATATCTGTCGGTAAACCGGTGCAGTCGGCTCACCGAACAGATCCAGTCCCATTATCTCGGCGTTCGACTTGTAGAGCCGGTGTGTCAGCCTATCCGCCCCGGCCGCGATGTCTCCTGCATCTTGGACATTAGTCCGACCCGGCTGTGCCGAGACATCCGGCGGGAGGTCATGTCTGCGGCTGGGCTGCTCTGTACCGACGACGTTCCGGTCCACGTACCATCCTCGCGGAAAATTGAACTTTGTGGCCCTCGGTTCGCAAAAGCTCTCATCATTTCTTCGGCCTCCACGGAAAGCGACTTGTTTTTAAACGACTTCATAATAATATGATACGATTTCAACACAATTACATCAATTACAAATTCAGGATTTCTAAAACACCAAATAAATTAAAACAAAACAACACTAAAAATAATTACCTAGCTAACTTAATCTACGATACCTATATACCATATTTATTATTTTATAAAAATGTCAATGAATTGTGCCTTTTATTAACAGCATTTGCTATTATTCGCTATACAACAATAAAAATAAAAGTAGAACTTACTGAAAATGTAGTAAAAATATTATTTATATTATAATAAATTATGAATAAAATTGTTTTTACTGTACCCATAAATAAAAACTAGGTGTACCTACCTAGTAACATCGCGTTCTACCGAACACCCTTAGGTTTAATTATTCAGGTTTTACAGATCTCGGGTAATTACTGTAACATATACGGTAAACAGTAGACAAACAGGATACGAATTAGTATAGACTTCTTATCAATGAGAGTAATCACAACCATATATTTGATTCTGCTAACTAATTTTAGCTTAATTATTATATATATATATTGGGTACCAATATTTTTGAATAGTCGTGATGCATAATATTATCTACAGCTATGTGTTGGAAAAACGATCACTTATTATCGCAATACTCATTTACATATTATAATAATAATAACAAATTATCACAAAATGTCGAGACTTAATGGCGATTTAGGCGAAACATTCATTTTATTTCTACTGACGAATAAACAAATGCCTACTGTTAAACTGAAAATGCCACTATCACAAAAATGCTTAAAATGTAATCAAACCTCAGTAACGATCACAACCATTAAACTAAGAATTACATATTACTGAGATTTTTTTATAATCATTGCACAAGTAAAAAAAAACGTTTACAAAGTATTACACTTATGGATCACAGATAATAATGAAACACTCTATATTTTGTTTCATGAATTTATTTCAAAAATAACGAACGCTTCAGTAGAAATAAAAAAATCATATCAATTAAATTGATTGTAAATTTCAGACGATAAAAATAAATTATAAAGATCGAGAATTTTTAAAAGTATAATATATGCATTAATTGTTTTCAAACAATAATGATCAATATTTTAAATCAATTTGGTAGATTGGTACTTAACATTTCATCAGATAAATAGATTTTTTTTAATAGAGGATATTTATTAGTATTCTATTTATAAGTTCAAAATATGTTTAATTATTTAGGTATATATTAAATATTTTATAGAAAATATTATGTAACTTACATTAGGTACATCATAATGAGGATATATACTCTCAAAATGCATATTTATTATTCTTGAAGTATGCAAACGACTATCAAGTATTTTGAATAAAATAAAATAATAAAATGTTAATAACAAATGTTGTATATTATATTATAATTTATCGATTTATCAACATAATTTCTATTTTAAATATAACATAAACTATGAAAACCGAATGAAAAAATGAAATAAAATGTCATTATTAATAATATGCACTATCAAATTTATAAAAAGAGAGTAAGTAAAACACAATTACATTTTCGAAGAAAAATCAATAGTAATTATAATTTTATCGTCCCACGTTTCCTGAGTTGCTTTGCATGGATGGACCAACTCTTGAAAACGTATAAACAATTATATATAGCGTTTGAACGCCTTTAAAATGCATAATTAGTTTGCTAATATTATTCAAGACCATTCCACTTTAAAGAATCTAACAATGTATATAAATTAAATTAATAAAATGTGACTTTGCCGACGACAAAGCTCTTATAGTCAATTGTCATGATCCAACCATTTCTCGAGCATTTAAGAACATCTTTTTTCCTTAAAACATAGTACAAGAAATGAGGAGTAAAAATAGACTAGTTAAAATCCATACAGTACCTACGTCATATTCCTCTTAGAATGATACAATTTTTACCTATTACCCTCAATGAACAAACTTTCCAAAACCGTGCAAACAAAATGCATTCGCTATCTAGGCATCACCATTGGTCAACGTCTTACCTATAGTCAACACATATACGATCTACGCAACAAACCTTTATCCTTAAATTATCGATCTTCCCCACTTTCTATTAAGCTTCTACTCCTACTATAAACTCATTCTTAAACCAGTATGGCCGCACGGAATCCAATTATGAGGCTCTGTAAAAATCTCAAACACCAACTGTATTAAGCTATAACCAAATCATCCTTTTACGTTTCAAATCAGTTCTTACATAATGATCTAGCCATCTCAGCTCCTGTCCACGATGTAAATAAAACATTTTACAGACGATTCATCTCATAGGCACAATTTGGGTTAAATTTATGGGGGTGCTAGATTTATGTCGACTAAAGTGATACGTAGGGAGCTTTGCCCCCCACACTCCATCCATTCATAGTCCATACACCATTATTAGATTAACTTATAAAATCCTATACAATCTCTACTAATTTTTCATCAAAACGACCTTATATTAGTGACTGACAAAAAAGTACTCCTAGTAGTTCGATTTAAAAATGTAAAGATTTTTGATTTTTTAAAGAAGTTGACTCTGCATCGGTCGGAGCATAAATAAATATTTTCAATAGCTTATTCTTGTTAAGAATTTTTTAATTGAAAAAGTACTCAATCCAATGCAAAGTAATCAATTGTTTATTAAAACATCCATAGGTGTGCGCATACGTAATTACCAGGAGGAGGCAACAATTATGTTTTGTCAACATCATCGATGCCTGTGGAAATATTTTCTAGAAGAAGAGGTTGGTGGGAACCATATAGTCTTATACCATTAGTATAACATAGTATTTATTTCTATTATAGCGAATTGAATAGGTAGGTACGTATTACTATCTAGATTATAGAGTAGGTGCCATTTTTCCCTAGTAGGGACTAAATATTTTTATATTTATATTTATATATTTTTAAATGTTAATTATTATATCATCAATATTCATATTATAAGATACATTTTGTTTAATGAACATTGTTAGTAGTATATGTAGTCTATCTTGTACTTATTGCATTGTGCTAAGTGATTATGTTTTGATTGAACTCAATTTTGAAAATGATGTAATAACTAGAATAGTAACAAATTTTTGAAAAAATATTTAAAAAAATATTTTATAGGGTGCCATTTGAATAGATTTTGTTGATGTCATACAAGAATTTAGTTTTATTTATTTATAAACTGTAAATTATTTCACATTATTCAAAATTATATATAAAAAATTACTATTAGTGCAACAGCAACACTATTCTATATTGTCTTGCTTTAGAGATGAAGAATCGAGAAAATATAACTGCAGAACAGTGATAAAAAAAATAAAAATAAATGTGGCATGAGAAAGAACATTTTACAATTTCGATATTAACTAAATGATAGGTGTGAATATGAATTATTATTTGCTAATTTATAATTACATTAATATAGCATTGTTATATTTATATATAGACAACGGTGTAGGTACGCCATAAATTGTTCTCTCTTGATGTTTTTGGTTCCTTCTTTAAAGTACCATCTGTGTTTGATTTTTAAACTAAAAGCAGTTTAGATTACGAGCTACAAGAAACTTTTGGACCACTTTAATAGCCACAAAAAGTAGTTTTCTGAATAAAAAAACACGTAAAAAACGCAATAATGTAAAACCAATACATTCCTATCACTCTGCTCAGAATCTAAAATGGCTCATAAAATAAAAATTAAATTAAAACCATAGAAAAAAACATTGAAGTTGAGACTTAAATATTTTCTTTATCCACGCACATGAACACAATACGCCCAAGCTTATATTATCTTTCTTTTTCTTGAACAGTCTTTACTTTTTTTTATAAAATAACACGTCATCAAATATTAGTTTTACTTAGTAAAAATTGAATCTATTAAATTATTAAATCATTATAATATAGACAGTCAAATAACATATTTTTCTTTTAAATAGGTATGAATACAAAATTCAGAGGTTCCCTTAAAATTCCCTTTAAAAATTTAAATACTGAGTAAATGAATAGTAACGTAACGGTTGCATATATGTATGTATTGTTTTTAAATTTCAAACAGAGTAACAAAAATATATTGGTATATATTGGTTTTTCAATTTTCTTTTTTTAGAACATCAGTAAACATATTTTTTCAATAGCATAATATTTGGTCAAAAAGTTTTATTTGTAGCATATGTTACCAAACAGATATTGGATCTAAATTATGCGACGAATATTAATCAGGAGAATATCAACTATGTGCCTGGCATAGTAAACTATATTGTAATGAAGTTAAGGTTTAAAATACATTTATTCAATGAAAATCGCTAGATAATAATTAGACGAATTTATTTGATGATTTGGACATCAGACTCATCATAGTGACTTCTGAATAGAAAGATAAGAAAGGAATCTTTCCTCGGCCTGCAAAATACTTTTCATTGTATTTTTTATTTATAAACATTAAACGAAATTACGTAGATTTTAAATTGAAAAAAAAAATATTATTCAATGGAAAGGCTGGCATTTTTAATAAAATAGCTTATTATAACATTATATTATGTAACAATACTAAAGATACGATATAACTGATGCCTTGTAAAAAGTTAATTAATACATATAAATTATAATTTATAATTAATACTAAGATCACGTCAATGTACAAAAAAATTCAATATAGACATGAAAAAAAATATTAAATTATACACATGATTTTACTAAAAATGTTTATAGTTTAACCAATGACGTTCAACAAAATGATTGTCGTTAATATATTATTCAGTTCTACAAAATACGCTTCACTGCTACAGTATTAGGAAGGTACCTATTTTTAAGCAAACTTAAAATTTATTATCTGTAAAAGCTATAACTAGGTAAATAAAATAGGTATACGTTTAAATTTTATCTTTATTATTTACGTCATTTGTTACCTTATAATTTATATCTATTTAATCTTACGACATTATTTCTCACGTTATTATAACTGAGATAAAATATTATTTTTAATAACATTTCGGAGGGTAAAATATCCAATGATTTACAATAATATGTTTAAACCAATTTAAACCTCTTTAAACCAATTATTTTTTGTTATTATTTTATACACTTATTTTGAAATAATTATGCAGTTAAAAATTATAATAGTAGGTATTATAATTAGTTAATTTATGTGCTTATTAATCTTAAACATTAAGTAGTTAATTAATTTATAAATATTAATAAATATTTTATTCTGTCAGATAAGAATTAATAACTATACTTAAAATAAATATTTCATTCTGATTTCATGATTGTTTATTTTGCATATTATTTTATTCGATTTTTAAAAGTCCGCTGCCCTTGGAAAATATTTAGAATACCTCCACTAAAAATAAAATACTTTCCCAGAAACTTTAAACTTTTAAAAGCATGAACATTCGACCTAAACAATCACAAATGATGCATAAACGAACGTCCCCATTAAAACGTAGGTACAATCATTAGAGGGAGGGGGGTGCGTTGTCAGTTCGCTAGCGCCCACTTTGAAAAAGCGTTTATAAACTGAACTTAAAAATCTCGGATATTCAGCAAAAGCATGCATAAATAAAAGCTGGATTTATTTTCAAAATTCTAAATCGGTATGGTTGGGAAATTAATCAAAGAAATATATTTAAAACATGATGGCTCTTTTTTCATTTCTTTATTAATATTTTTACCAAAGAAAAGTATTTTTAATAAAATCTCAAAAAAAATTCTTATACTGATCATATTATTCTCCATTGTTTTTAGAATTTCAATGATTTCAAAGAATGTTTTGAAACTATTAGTTGTTATTATTCAGATGTTATAATAAATATACTTAAAATAAATAGGTCGTTATTTTTAACTTCATTAGTAAACTTTTCATAAAACCTAAAAATAATAAAAAAAGTTGTAGTTGTATATTTAAATAATTTAACAAATTATCATAAAATATAGAGTAAAAATTGAAGAGCTGGATCAGAAATATTTTAATTTACGGATAAAATTTCATTGAGCCATACTGTATGTTATTATAATTCATTTCAAATGAAAAAAATTAAATATATATAATAAATATATTATTTTTATATATAAAGCAAATCGTGCTATGAATCAAATAGGATTTATAAAAATTGTATGGGAAAAAAGTAGGATATAAAACATTTATTATAATATATTTAAAAGTTAAGACTTCTTGACGGAATAATAAGCATCTTATCTAAACAAGTCATATGCCAGTCATAGTAGTGACATCTCAAAGTCGATTTAACATGTAAATATGCAACACCTATTACTTGTACAAAATGTAGTCATGATGTATTATTCCAATTATTTTATATTAAAGATCGTTTTACTTATCCAATGTTCAACCTCTTTTGTAGTTGATATAATGCACTTAGACCTTTATCGAAAGTCTTATGACATCGAAGTAGGTAAATGTAGCATGCAAAAACTTAAAGTAATAAGTGATATCGATTTTTAAACAATAAAAATGTAGAATCATGTTTCGTCATTAAACAACGAATTCACAGAATATTATTATTTACGGGTAATATCATTGGTATAATAGTTTTATTTAAAAAAAAATCAAACAAGTAAGCATAATAGATTCAGAATTATTAGTATGGAAGAGTCAATAATTATTTTACTCATTAGTCATTACTCATTACCTATATAATCGTTACCTATTTTGATTTTTAAGTTAAAAACTCGCATATAATATTATTGTAATTTTTTTTAAAAGTTTATATTAGATATATATTTTTATTTTATAATACATTTTTTTAAGTAAAAAAAAGTATTATTATTTTCATTATTTGAAGCAGGAAGAATATACATAGACATAATTTAAGGACAATTGAGAGTTTGAGGTTCATCTGGCATTTCTTATTTTATTTCTTTTGTAAATTTGAAACAAAATATTTGTTTCTATAAATAAAATTATGCACAGAATTATTATAAGCTGGCTTTAGTTTAGTATTTAGTACCTTATTCATTTTCTAAATGTGTACTTAAAACAAGTTAGGAAATCTCACAGTGCGAGCGTGCTAAGTTCCGGTTTCTAAACGTTTCTACAATGCAATAAATTATAATTCCACATACAATATTTATTTACAGTACTTACCTAACTACGGACAATAAATAAATTAAGATCAACGGTATAATATATTAACAATCGTACCTATGTACTGGTAACTAACGGACAGACACAACGGAGATATAACTATATACCTAAGGGGTTCATATCCAGTGGCGAAGCTTCATAGGAGACAAAGAGGCAACGTCTCCCCCCCATAGAAATTAGAACACCGCGGGACAAATAAATAATTATTAATTTGTTTCATAAAATACCTATTTAAAAATGTGAATTTTATTTTATATTATAAAATATATGATGTGTGTTTCAATATTTGTTAAAATCGGTTTTTCGTTGTACCTAGTGTTGTACAGTTATAGAATTCTTGAAATAGACTAGGAGCGCGCGATACGGCCGTGCGTACGAGCTGGCGATACGAATCATTCCAAATATGGTATTATATCTAAATCTAATAGACATTGCGACGCAGCGTCTCGCAAATATGGGCGTGCGAGTACAGGGGGAATGCTAATGTGAGTGGGGTTTACTATGTACGCTATGAGACACGACTCGCCATTCGTAATTACCTCAGTCCTCAATATTTATCATCGACGTCGCAGTCACATTGTCACGCTATCGTGATAGGTGTACGTCGTACGTGTTTCTTAATATGTATTATTTTATATTGTGATTTGTTCTCATGGACCATGGGCTGATGATTTAATTAATGCCATTTTTAACGATGGAATTACTAACTACTCATACGGAAAAAAATTTGTACATTTGGATTTGTTATTACTTATATTAAATTATAATTTTAAGGAAGTTGTAACGTTTTTAATTTTTTTAATATAATATTTTAGTTCATTTTTAGTTTTTGAACATTTATTTCTTACCATATAAGTAGATAAAATAAAAATGGAGGGGGTGGGAGTCTAGGCATATTATTGCCATTTTTTTCAGTGTCTCCACAACCAAAAACCTCACGCCTCGATACTGCACATATGTTTAAAAATCTAAAACAAGTTTTTCAGTATAAATTAAAATGCTTATAATACTAAATACTGGGGCGATGAGTACAAATATGAACTTTAAAAACAGGATCTATATTTGACTATAAATGAAATAACAATGCCACATTCCCACTTCAAAATAAACTATTATTTAATTTCAATATGTTTAGTATTTTCAACGTCGCTGCCGATATCAAATATGATTGATGTTTTTAGTAATCATGTCATTCTTTTTTTAAATATTTGTATCGCATATAGCTAAAAATTTAATATAATATGTAAAAAGTTTTTAACACTTATTCATGTCATGTTTGATAAAAAATAACCTGTTAAGCCATTAGCTTTAAAAAATTTAGTGCTAAAACTTTTATTTTGTACTTAAGGTACATATATAAATATAAATATAATAATCGGATTAGGATTGAAAAGTGGTCCAAATAAATAACTATCGATGATTCAGGTCACGTTTATCTAGAAAGTTTTTAACAGATCCACAATTATTTTCTAAGATAGTGCTAGGAAAAAAATAATGGAACTAGATAATATATTTATTACAAACTCCACTTAGTGATATAAAAGTAACAACAATAAAATCATTAACTCGGTAATACCATTATTGTTTTTTTGCCCAGAGTTATGTACTTATACAATTATACTATACTAACAATCTTACTAATTTAAAAATTGTAAAGTATAATTTATTTTACTAGTATATTTTAAATAACCCCCTCGAGGTTGATCCGTATCACACAAATAATATATCACAATTTTTTATTTTAGAAAATTTACAATCTGTATTGATAAAATATATTAAGTAAAAGTGATACATGTACAACAAAACAATATAATATAATAACAGAATGGCAGGATAAGGGAGGCCATCCAACGATCGAACCCTTCAGATTTAAATTAAACATAATTTATTGATTTTTTTTTTTTAATCATAAAAGATCACGACCCCATAGCGTCTTCTAAAGCGGCGAGGGGGATTGTCGGGAAGTGTATGCGATGATAGGTGGGAGATAAGAGGATTTTGCTGTAGATGTAATTTTTTGTGAAATTTAGTGTAGTATTGTTTAGTTAGTTGTTCAACAGTTTGTATTTTCAAGTCCTTATGAAGTGTATTATTATTTGTTACGTACCATGGGGCAGATGTTATGAGACGGAGGGATATGGACTGGAATGCTTGTATGGTTTGTAGTTGGGACGGTTTGGCGCTACCCCAAATTTGAGAGCCATAGGTCCATATGGGTCTTAAAAAAGATTTGTATATTGTTAATTTTGAATTTATAGAAAGTTTGCATTTAAATATTGGGCGAAGTATGTGTAGACGATAATTTAGTAATTTTCGTTTAGATTTAAGGTGTGGGCGCTAAGTTAGTCATTTATCGATTATGATCCCTTGATATTTTACCTTCGGTGTAATAGGAATATCAACACCTTGTAATTTAAGGGGAGAGGAGTTTTTTTTTCTGAGTGTGAATGGGACATAAAATGATTTTTCGGGGTTTATTTTGACTCACCGTGTTGTTGCCCAGATACTTATTAAATCGAGGTGGTTTTGAAGAGCAGAAGAAGCTGTCTCAGGATCTGTGTCGGAAGTAAGAATGGCTGTATCATTTGCATAGGTTGCAATAATTGTGTTAGCTGTTGTGGGAAAGTCAGATGTATATATATTAAACAGGTTAGGGGAGAGATCACTTCCTTGTGGGACTCCAGCAAATACTGGAAAATATGGAGAGGTTGAGAAGATAAGAGCGGATTAACAAATAGTAAGGTGCTGGGAGGAATTTTTTAACTTATAAAGCAGACCATCGTGCCACACGCGGTCAAACACCTGTGCAACATCTAGGAAAACTCCAGGGCAGTATTTTTTGTTTTCAAAAGAGGATGCTATTTTGTCAGTGAGACGGTGGATTTGGTGTATTGTTGAATGATTAGTTCTGAAACCAAATTGTGAGTGACGAATTATATTCTGTGATTTTATTATTGGTCTTATTCTTTTCAAGATAATTTTTTCTAATATTTTTCCCAAAGTAGGAAGAAGACTGATTGCCCTGTAAGAAGACATCACTATTTAAAAATGAAATATGTGCTGAAAAATTCTCTCATTCGCTATTTTTATTACACCAATGCTTATTTTTTCCACCTATTTTCATATTAAATTAAAATTAATTATTACATAACAATAATAATATTTAGGTTACGATATACATTTATTACATGTTCATTTTTTAACGACCGAAATAATAGTAAACGGAAGTTATGTAGGTACGTTTAAAGCACAATACTTAAGATTTATTTTGTTCAATAATTTATAATTTTTTTTTTTTATTGATCCTTATTCCTTAAGCCCGGCATCTATGGCCATTAGCTGTTTGTAGGGTTGTATGGTGGTGGCAGTAGGGTTTGGAACGGTGAGTTTTTGAACGTGAGTGTTTGTGATTTTCAGAATTTTTAAATGGGCACCCGTATTGCCCTAGACTACCAAGAATTGCAGTAACTCCAAAATTTTGAAAAGTGAGGTTATATAATATTCTTATTAATTGAACTATCCCGTGTCTTTTTTTATTAAGGTAAAATGCAGTAAAAACCACTATAAACTCCTTGAAAATCGATTATTGTTTCAAAAAAAATTCTGGAATTCAGGTAAAATACTAAGCAAAAGTGCAGTAAAGTCAAAGCAAAAGCAGCAAGTCCATGGATTCACTGCATTATTTCTTAGGAATCGGATTCCTAGAAGTTTTACATGCTCTTACTGTATATTGTTCAAATGGCTTCTTTGCTGTAACTCCATAAAATAACTTTTTGACGTAACATAGTCTTCAGGATATTATTAATCTATCTATGTTGTAACAATATTTTATATTTATATTAATCTACCTAACTTTCTATCTTGATACAAGTCAGTATCTAGTCACTATTTAGTATTTTTATTTTTATATTATATCCATTAACTTATGTTATAACAATATTTTATTAATCTACCTTTATATCTTGATACAAGTCAGTATCTAATCACTACTTTTGTTGTTATTAATGTTAATATTATTATTATTTACATAAATCAGAAAATAAAGAAATTATGTTTTAAAATGTTTTACTACTAATTAGTGTTTTTATCTAATAAATTTACAAATCAATCTATAATATACTTTTATTAGGTATAATTATGATATTTTAGTATTTATATTTCTTGTACTCGGGTAATTAATTAATTTCATAAATATAATTAATAGACTTTTTTACTGGGAAAAGATTATTAACTTAATCAACTTTATATTTTAGTTTAATTTAATGTTTCAGTAGAAGGCTGCTGTAGAGTGCACATAATATAAAAATTAAGAATCATAGGAATGGATTTACTGCATTTTGTAAATTTAATGTGAGTTATTTCCCAAGTAAAAATGCAGTAACTCCTATAATATGTTTAAATACAAACATGTTTACATACAAAAAATTAATAAAGTACAAAAAAAATATATCAACAAATAACTTGAACATCTATTAAAAATGATTTATAGAAAAAATCATTAAAAATAATAACTTCTGGGCCAAAAATTAAAAAAACCTTTAAACACGATTTCCCAACATTTCACTTTTTGGAGTTACTGCAATTCTTGATAGCAGGGCAGCGTAGGTATCTGCCATGCCCGGCGTGTATGTATATAAATGTTTGCCGCATTGTGTCTATTCACGGCGTCGTATCACGACTTCTTTCAAAAATAACTAAAACGATGGTTGGCCACTCAAGTGTGTACCTACGAATTACTAACCTACAAAGTACCATAAAGTTCATGTGTAAAGTGACGATATTATCGATACACGATCACAGTAAATGTAATATACAAATACTAATAATAATAATTACGTAATTACCGTTTCATCGTTGAATTATTCATGGGTATAACAATTGTTTTGTTAGGGTGGTAGGGGATGAGGCGTAACATGGCTTGGCTTGATTTCGGTAGTCTGGTCGGACGAAAGTCTCTTGGGAGCTGCAGAGATGGTCCGCTCAGAAAAGCTCCTCAGGGTCGGCAAAGCATACGAAAATAACAATACAACGTTATACATACTATAATAATACACAATGTAATACGACGGTGTAGGTATAAATGTATAATACGTTCAGGTTTACTTATATGTATATAAATATATTATACATTTGAAATAATGTAATCAGCGAACCCGTCATAATAATGCATGGCGTGATAATAATAATATATATACGTATATTTATACAGAATGATTCATATCGAGCATGGAATACACCCATCCATTTTCATTTTTTGTGATCAAGCAATTATTCAAATCTTTATTTTTTTGAATTTTTAAGTTTATAAAATAGTGCGTAGGTAATACATATTATTATATATGTATGTTCAATTATTATTTGTACTTAATAACTATATTTTAAAATTTTTAAAATTGTATGCAGTGTTCAATAGGAGCTGTGTTACACTTTGTTTTCTTCTACATACCTACTATAAAATGTTGATGCACCAAAATCAATATTTGAAGAATTATAGTATCCACTATGCCGTATGCGAATTATCATATTATAACAATATGTTATGTATGTTTTATTAATTTATTTTATATGCAGACATGTATAGTAGGTAGGAACTTACATTTATTGTGTGATTACAACAATACACGATTCTCCGTAGACATCTTGACTCTTGGCACTGACGATGTAAAAAGTTGTCGTCGGTTGGATAAACACGTAAAACGTGGACTGAGTAATAATAATTACTATTAAATATTAATCAGTATTAATATTAATTGCACCTATCGTAACGTGTATGGAAGAATTTTTTTTTAGTAAATATTAAAATTAGTAAAATTGCATTAGGAACAACGGATTGGGAAAACTGTACTACGGTCGTATTGCATAGTATGTCTATTTTCTACCTCTAATATATTTCATAGTACCGATATTATTACTTCCGCACAACATTAATTCGGGGACATCTACTCACCCACATCTGATTAAACACGATGTAAAACCCAATTGCAGCTGATATGATGAACTTACACCATCAAATATATAAAATTGTTCTAAATTTCCCAAAATTCTCCAAGTCATAGCATGCATGAAATAAACAACCCACCAACAATGAAAGAAGCACTTTGGGAATCAAACACCCTCCTAGCTCCTTATACATGTATTTTTAAAACTATTGATATTGATGGTAACAAAATATATTTTTTATTATTATTTATTAGAGAACGAAGTTATATTATGCACAAATGCCTTCAAAATATGCTTTTAAAAATATTATTTCATACAACAAATTATGCACTCATGCGTTACAAATATAAAAAACAAAATTGTAACTTGCAAATATGCAATTGAAACATTGTCAGTTTATTATCTCTGATGGATGGAGTAATAAAAATAATAATTAATACCGATCGTAATTTTATCAATGTTAATATTGTCGATTGCGATAAGTTCTACTTTATGATACCCTGCAGGAAAGATATTAATCGATATTTTGAAATTGTTTTTATTACAACATCAAAAATGTAATTATAATGAAAATAAAAGACACCAGTTAAAGTAAGTAAATACTATTAAATTATAAATATGCAATAAATAAGCAATAATGATGAAACGTTTCAAAATATGTGAATTAAAATTTGTTGTATTTTAATACGAATAAATTAAATGTCCATACAATTCCAAATAAAATTAAAATATCCTATTTTAATAAATATAATATAGAAGCATTTATATTCAAATCTGTTCGGTTAGTACTTAACTTTTTTTTTCTTAGACGCTCAATATAATTACCCACCCACGCACACGATATAGAATAACATTGAATAGTAAATAAAATGTATAAATATCAAATAGTACAAAATATTTTCAAAGCTACATTATGTATTCTAAACGCTTTATAATTTATATTAAGAGTTAATTTTAAGTGTCTATTGTTATTTATTTTTCAATTACAATAATAAAACAAATAGTTTTTGAAAAAATTTTGTTTTGGGTAAGAATGTAAGATTTGCCATTTTTTCTTATTTTTTTTTTTTTTTGTTTCCTGATAATTTTTAAAAGTACTGAAAATTTGTACCTTTGATTTTACCCCCATATATACCAACTAGATTCAATTTTATACCGGAAACTCTTGTCTACACTCAAAGTTGATGTTTGAACTTAGAAGTATTTTTACCGCTTCAAGAGGTGGTCTATAAAGATGAAGTTTATTATCACTCGTCGTGATTTCAATATTGTTATTATGTATATATGGTAAGGTTAAGTATATTACTTGATAATGTTCGAGTAAAAACGTCCAACGGTCGACGTGTTTTGTCGGGAAAAAACAGAGTTTCGTGTATATTACATAACAGCAGCAGGAACATCGAAGGGCCTTTGATTATGTTATCGGTCAACTGAAATAGGTTTCTGGTATGTATATATTATTCAAAAAGCTTTAAAACCAAAAAAAAAAACCTAATCAAATAAGCACATATTATTATGTGGGTAAGTATAGTACGTTCAAACGAATCGAGGTCGCCACGCTCGATTTGGACTCGCTACCTGTAGACTGCGGTCCCGGGATCCATGGGGACTCGGGAAAACGAAAAAAAAACGAAAATAAAATAATAGCTCCACAAAAAGATCGTTTCGTTTGAAATACAACAATCCGTCATCCCAAGCCGCCAGAACAGTGACAATAACACGCGTGCTCTAGCAGAAAACTGTACGACACATGCTTATATTTTCGTGGAACTCAGGATCCCATGTTACGAAGCGGACATTTAATTTATTATATCGTCATTGTGCATTTTCCATTGAGGATTTTCGTCGTTCGTCGTCATCTCAGATTTTTCAGAAAATACCCGCACACTACAAAAATGGTCCCGCTAATTGTATTATATAATAATATATTATATATTATATTATATGAGTCAAATTGCCGTTCTCAATTGATGAATTACTATTTATTTTTCACACCATTTTTAAATACAGAGTGTAACAGATGGAACTGACTTTTGGAATACATTTTGTTCTAATCAATATTTAAATTTTTTTTTATATATATTATAATTTATAGTCACTTGTGCTACACATATATTATACAAAAAATTATTTTCATTTTTTAACGCTGAAATTAAAAAAATTTAAATTTAATTAAAATTTTTTTGGATAATATATTCAAAATAGCTTATTTGTGAATCTGATGAGAACAATTTTGATAGCAGACACATTTACCTAAGTCAAGTAGTAGAATTATTTAAAATATTATTTTTTTTTTTTTTAATTAATTTGGAACGTAATACATTTTTTCAAAATATTTTTTTTTGAGAATTTGCTGACATGAGTATATTTCTTAAATTATTTACTAATCATATAATTTCAACGATTTTTATCATTCGTTTAAGTAGCATTATTTTTTTTTTTCGTCTGGTCTTTCTGTTACACCTTATATATAGATATATGAATGCACAAATCGCGTGTATTATTTTATTTAAAACAGGCCAATAATACGCGCATGTTGTATAATATTATAAAAGTGCCTATTATTAGTATCTACTCACTGTTATTTTTTTTTTATTGACTTGGTACATTAGTTTTTGTTTTTACGTGTTATGTATCTATTGACATCTCGACGGATCAACACGAAACGTTAAAACGAATTCACTGTAATCGAAGCTTTGTATAGGCGCTTATGCATAATGCATCAACATTTCACGAAAAATATAAATGGTTTCGACGATTACACGAAATAGTCATTATACGGATATTATGGTATATACTTTATTTGAAAATTGTAAACACCTTAAATTCACTGTATAAACCAAACATTTTAAATCAATTTAGTATTCAGTAAGTATGAATAATTAATAGAAATCAATTAATAAATCATCGTTTAAGTCGTGTTTGACTAGATAGTTAAGAGGACGTTATACCCGCATATGTTGTCTCCGTCTTACAAGTGCGTAACATAGCAAATTCTACGCTCAGCAGAACACGTGTAGCTCCGTTGGTTTGAAAATTAGAGTGAATTGCCCACTTATCAAATCTAAAGGTAAGATTATTATCTAGACAACCTCATGGGATTTTTAGTATATTTTAA
>NC_042494.1:106279121-106283763 GCF_005508785.2 Acyrthosiphon pisum
TTTAGATTTTATAAGAGGTCAATTCACTCTAATCTTTAAACCAACAGAGCTACACGTGTTCTGCTGAGCGTAGAATTTGCTATGTTGTGCACTTGTAAGACGGAGGCAACACATGCAGGTATAACGTCCTCTCACTCAAGTTTTTATTTTTATGGTACCTAAAATGATAATATATTATATTATAGTTATAACTATAGTTGTTATAACATTATAATATCATATACTATTATAGTTATTAACCGTATAAATCAATACCGTGTACGGTGTGTACCTATAGTACCTACCCTATAAATAAGTTCGTAGTATAAACTATTAATAACTTAAAATTAAACTAAATATTTTGAAATTCTCATTGTGAATAGAAAATAATAATTTAGGTAAGCAAGTGAATAACGAAAAGTTTCAAGCCCCCAATATTCTTTTATGAATTATAACTAAAATTGTTTGAGGATAGTTCATTATTATACGAGTACGTTTGATTGATATTATACATTTTTATCCAATGACATCAGAATTTAAACTATACATAAACTTCAAAAAATGAATATGGCTTATTCGGACTAAACTTTTTTATTTTGGCTCCAGTGAGAAAACTTACTAGTAAGTAATCATGCATTTTAAATTTTATTTCGTCAAAAATCAAAATTTGAACTTTTTATCTTATTTTATTAAGATTTTGTTGAAAACTTTTTCCATAATTCTCTTTTTTGATTTTTCACGATTATTATGAAAATTACTTGGGATGTTTTTACTTTTGACTCCTTGAAGTTCCAACAAGATACAATTTTTACCAGAAATCATCCTCTAAGTTGAAGATTGAAGCATTATTACTGCTAAAAAAATGTGATGACAGGTCAAAAAAAAAACATTGAATATACTCTTTACAATTATCGTTCCACTTAGAATTTGAAACACAATAGCTAGTCGATTATTCAAAACAAAAAACCCAGAAGGACCTAACTAGCTATTATATTATTATGCCAATAACCCGATTGATTTCAATAAGGAAAACATACTTATTTCGCATTTCATTAGTACCTATTGTAATTTAAATTCTATAATAACCATATTACATTATTATTATACTGTAATAATATAGCCTATAGGTACTTTTCTTAGTCATTTAAATTATTTTTTAATGAAATAATAAAATGGAATTGATGAAACATAAGTATATAATGAATATATATTTTTTTAAAGATTTAATCTTACTCATTAATTTATGTATTAATAATGAAATTTATCTTACATTATCTGAAAGAGGAGAAAGAGGGTTTTTCTTTTTTAACGTTCATAATGGGCAAACTGTAATATAATTAATTATTATGCAATTATACACACAAAGTATGCTAACACAATTACTTCAATTCCCTCCATGAAATTAAAATTGAATTATCTGAAATATTATTTTGTAGTATAGAGAAAAAATGGGCCACTTCAGATATCAAAATATAAAAAAACGTGGTTGATTTTCATTATTATTTATGTATACGATTGTTGAAATTAATTACTATAGAACATATAATTGTGATGAAAACTTTTATATAATTATTTATAATATTGTATAAGAATAAAAAAGTATGAAAATGAATGAAAACGTCCACTTGTTCAATATTCTGACAGACTATTTTTCTTAGAGTCAAAATTCGAAATCGTTTAAGATTAGTTAGTATTTATAAACGTAAAATGTTTCAAGGGAAGTGTAATACAATTAAATCTTAAATTTTCCATCGTTTGAAAATGAATCCTTCTTACAAATTGTATCCCAGGGACTAAGAACTTACTAACTATAATTAATTATTACATCAGATATATTTTCAGTTATAATATATTAGGTATATTATATTATATGTACCTATATTTGTGCATTTTGATGGCATAATATTACTTTTGAATGTCTTGCAGTTTTACAGTAGATATAAGTTGTGTGTAGCAAAACAATAATTTATACTAACTTAATTACTAGACCCGTAAGTAAGCGCATAAAATGTATGCGTAAAAGTACCGGACGACGGTTGTTTGAATTAAAAATATAAAGTACCTAATAATTAATATTACGCCTGAAAATGATAAATCAAAAATAAAATATTATAGCTGGAAAACACGCTTTGCGTTCATTTCAATATATTTCTGAATATTGTAACGAATCTGGTAGAAATGGCAGAATAGTGTAAGACACTGTAAGTAAGAACTACTGTTGTGGTCTTTTGGATGTTAAAACCTGGTATATTATAATATAATGCCGCGTTAAAATTATAGTTGTATCTTTTTAATATTTTCTTACGGTTAATTAAATATAAAAGCACAGTTGAATTAATTTTAAGACTAAACAAACAGATAACCTATTGATATTAGTTTAAATGACATTTACTCAATAGTGTATAATATCGTACAATCGTTCCTACTGATTCAAATGTCCTCAACCAGCTTAGACGCACAATTTCCAAATTATCATATTTTTCGAATAAAAAAAAAATTAAATAGCTAATATGTACTTAAGAGTACTTTTTAATAGTAGTATGTTTTAGTATGTTCTGAAGCATGATCCCTTGATCCCGAGATCCGTGATCCTTGATTATTGATCCTTGATCCTAAGAGTCTTAATCCGAGATTCTTGATCCTTGATGTATGATTCCGAGATCCTTGATCCTTGATTGCGTACGTGTGTGACGTATATTTACCCCTCCACCTGAACCCGTCTACTCATCACGTGACCGATACATATTAACCCCCACCTCCCCACCACCTTCCGATCCGTTATGTGAGCAACATATATTTAATATTATCATAAATATTATCAGTTATCAATTACACATTTATCCTGTAGACTCTTAGATAATATTATATTTAACAACAACAAATTAAAATACCTATTAGTGAATAACACACAATGAAATTAGTACCTTCCCACGAAATGTTATCATACCTCTTAATAAATAACACATAAATAACCAATCTATACTAAAAAATATCTTAATCGCTTAACAACAACAACAAATTAAAATACCTATTAGTGAATAACATACAATGGAATCAGTACCTTCCCGCGAAATGCTATCATACCTAAAAAATCTAAAACACCATTTTTTTTAATACATAATTTAAATTGCCTATTAGTGAATAACAGATATTCATAATGATATCAGAATCCCTCCCCCCTACAAAATGCTATCATACCTTTAAAAAATCTCAAGACACTGTATCGAACAATGATATAGAATCAGTCTGTTCTAGATATCTATACCTGTACGTACAACGTTATATGTGTTACGCTCTGTGTTTTTAAAGTCTCCAAACAATTATTTTTCCGTTTACATTTTCTACTATTATTTTACATTTACCACTACGTGTTTTTTTCACAGTGTTTAATTTTTAAACATTATATTATATTTTTCATTTTTTCCTTAAACAAACTAAGTATGTTTAAATGAAATCAATGTTCATCGGTTTTCACCGCGAAACATAATTTGAAAATCCATCAAAAAAAACATGTAGGTCTGCGGTTCTCGTATACCTTTTGTCCATCGATATTCTCTTATAAAAGTATAAAACTGGTCTCAACAAGCATATAAAGAACTTTCATGGTATGTATTAATAAAATGTTATTTTTCTATTCATTCAATATTAATTTATATCTAGTATATTTATTTTTCATAAGGTATAGTCAACGCATCCGCTCGTCAACCCGCTCAACCGATTGCTACACCGATTGTTAGAGAGAGCGTTATACAGTACGCGCCACCAGCTATAACACCTCAGGGTAGTATCCAGATTGCACATCAAATTTTTGTTCCCGATACACCAGCTAGTGGTTCGAATACATCGATTGACATTTCTCTATCTGATGATGATATTTGTGTGACAGCTATGGACGAATATGAAAATGAAGAAGTTCAAGACGTTAATTCAGGTTAGTTTTATAGAAAGAATATAATTTTTAAAGATTCGTATAAATCAAAAGTTTAATTTTATTTTTTTTACAATATAAAGTTTCATTTTAAACTTATCAAGTGGTCTGTGAAACGATCAATGGTATAATAGTTGGAGTATTCCGGCATTGTATCGATCATTTCACTGTCGCATGAGTCTATGGGGTAATGGTTGTCAGATCGTTTGATAGATTTATTTATAATTTTTTTTCAACACGGTTTTTATTATATGATAGTAATTATACAGGGTGTTCCAAATTTCATGTGACAGCAGATTTCAGCATGATCTACTTAAATTAGAAAAAAATGACCTATGTGAAAACCTCTTTGAATCATATACTCTAAACTAATTTGATATTAATTATTTTTTTTATTAATTAAAAAGGGGAGATTTTAGGGGTAACTTTTAAAATTCAAATGGGAACCTATATTTTTGAAATATGATTCATATAGGATTTTTTTTTTAACGAATTTTGACGTATCATTCATAATTATGGGTTGATAATTAAAGAAGTTATTTACATTAGAATTTTGTATTTAATTTGTAAAAATGCCATCAATGAATAATAATAATAATATACTTAGTGCTTCTGTTATACGCCGATTCATTGTTGTACCTACAAGTTACAACCTTAATAATCTGTACGTTATCTAACTACCAATTTATTAGTAATAAAACGTGTATTTGGTATCTTAATTTCATTTTATATTAC
>NC_042494.1:106283813-106284993 GCF_005508785.2 Acyrthosiphon pisum
TTAATAATAATTAATATATTATTTACATCATTAATCAATAAGTAATTTATTTGATGTACTGAAAAACTTCAAGATTGTTATAGTACCTAACTGTTATGTCTTTATGATTGTAATTTGTTACTAATAAATAATAACTATAACTATAAGTTATAACTAAAACTATAAGACATAAGTAATAACTATAAGACATAAGTAATAACTAGGTATAAATAATAAGGAATACACAAAATGACGAAATCCGAATATGGATACCAAGAATTCAAATTTCAAGCCATAAAAATTCTGTGAGGGCTGGATAACGCTCATGGCAAAATAAAAATATTGTCATGAAATAAAATATTTAACGATATTAATGACCACTTGGGCGCTAGCTGTGCTTCTCGCAGGCCGCAATCGAGGTTAATCACTGGGCATCAAAAATATTGCTCCGTTGAGTAACCTGTATATCTCTCTTATCACTTTTTGCGACTTTTTTCAAATTCCGAAGAAATTTCGAAGAAAATCGAGTTTTACCCCACCGGGGGGCCTCGGGGGGCCCCGTTCGGACCTTATTCGCGTTCCCCGCTAAATTTATAGGCGGCGCGCGGCCGCGCTTTCTCCGGGGGGAGTCCCGTGGCGGAGCGCGGTCGCGGAAAGCGGACGTCCCGCCGACGAGTAGGTATCGCTATATAGGGGCATAAATACGTGCGTCGGGAGGTTCGATTTTTTTCGCGAATATCGCGTTTTCGACGTCAGAGGTCGGTCGAATTCGTCGTCCGCTGTCCGACGCGGTGAGATCACCCGCTACGACGCCCAGAGCGGACGTGTTAAACGCGTTCGTAATTCGCCGGGTCGTCGAAACGGCTTAAGAGTCGTTGATTCGACTCGACTTCTCAACTCAGTAAGTAGTATATATTTGTATGTTCACAGCCAGCTTTTCCACGGTAATTTTTTTTTTTCAAGGGGGAATGTCCCCCTTGGAGACTTTTATTTTACCGTGTAACACATTTCACACTGATTGTCTACCAAATTCTACCTCGTAAAAATATTTACAGTATTTCATTTCTACTCATGTTGGTTACACTGTTTTTTTTATCTAAATTTGATAAACAAATTTACAATTATTTTTTTTTAATTTCCAAAGGTTGATTATTATTTTTAATTATACTCAGTCACTATCGATTAGCTGTCCGGTCAAGTC
>NC_042494.1:106285093-106285878 GCF_005508785.2 Acyrthosiphon pisum
CGAACACGGGTAGAGGTAACATCTATCCTGGAAGGTACATTGTCATTATGATTATCAATCGCTCTTGATAGAGATTAAAGCAATTTTGTTATCTTAAAAACACTAAGTGAAATCATACAACGTTTCTAGATACTAGATAGTCTATATATAAAAGGTATGTGGTATACTATATAGGATGCGATTAGTTATTATTAGGGACCGGATTAATATGCAAATGCATATACGTATTGGAATAAGCTTTTAGAAATCTGATGAGAATTGTCTCCGATTTAGATTACTCATATTAAAATAACACGAACTGTATTTTGCATATTTTGCATATTTCAACGTTTTTACCTATTAAATACATATTTAATGCATATTTGTAGGTTTATAGTGCATATTATTATTTATAGCACATATATTTGTTTTTCATCGTATTTTCACGTTCACAGCCACATAAAATCGATAATATTACGATCAGTATTGCCAAAAAAAGATGATATACATAAATATACATTTACATATATGTGTATATATTATTATAATATTAATATAAATAAATTTGTTGTTCCTATAATAGAGTTCAAGTGTTTCGACGGAAGCCAATCATGGCTAATATTTTATAGATTTAAGATAAATAACATTAAATGGTGAAGAACTTAGTGAAAATGACAAAAATATACTTTTTTATACTATTAAAACTCTTATATACCTCTTTTATTACTGAATTAATTAATAATTATTTTTTACATAATTTTAAATAAAATATTTTCGATTCAATTTTAGTGCATATTTAAAAATAA
>NC_042494.1:106285928-106306703 GCF_005508785.2 Acyrthosiphon pisum
CTTGGCTTCACCCCCTACACCCCCCATATATACTACGTTCTTATTAATTTAATATTTACAATTACATACACTTCATTACTACCTTACCACAATTGGGCCCCTATAGTTTACAATCATACTCCTATATATACTATATACCTATATATTCATATACATTTAAGTTTTTTATAGTTACCTATGTTAATTTCTTAACCCCTCTCTCCCCACTTATTTTTAAGTAAAAAAACCTAAATATTTACTAACATTTATACTTTATAGTCTTAAAAGTATACTCCATAGTAGTAACTGATGCTGGAGTAACGTTACGCTGGCATCCGAAATGAAAAGGGTTTTTTCGCCCCTTTGGGGGGGTGTACAAATTTTCAAAATGCGTTTACAAATTTGTACAAATTATATAACAAATTCTGGTACCGGTTTTGAGTAGATATTTTAACCTGCGGATGCCAGCGTAACCAACCTGTGGTCAGTTACCTTTTTTTGCTTTTTTTTTTCTAAATTTCGGTCATCCTCTGAAATTGGTTGTGTGGTCTATTGAGCAAAGAGCGCATTAGCAGGACTAATACGGTCTTTGATGCACTCGCAATTATGGTGAGTTAACGTGGGTTTATTAATGCTCCAAATAACATTGTTTTTAAATGGCACATAAACCATAATAATTGTTAGACTTGTCTGTGTCTAGATTCTAGAGTTGTGTAAACTACCGTTTTCAATTGAACGTACTAGAAATTATAGTGTTGTCAAATTTTGCAGGCCCTCTTACTATGAGTCCGTGACGCCAGCTAATCTGATTGCTCAAAAATTCATGATGTATCAGCTGTAATCCCGTCGCATGTAATATGTGAACACCAACGCACAATCTCGTAAGGGATATGTAATTTTCTTCCTAGGCGTATATTATGTCCGTGATCAGATAATAATACGACACTGACCCCTCTACTGAGATGTGTAGCAAATCGTCTGCACGCTCATTAAGTTAAATAACATTACATTAAATGTTTGACATAATATCCTGTTCGTGTTTTTATTTAAAATTATATCTTTGAAAAATAAATGTAATTGCTATATTTTTTTGTACAGATCAATATTTAGAAATGGTTTTGGTTGGGAAAAAGTGCTCTGCAGTGTTGCACTCGTCTGGTAGTGAAAAACGTTTTTATAAAACTGTAACTTTGTAAATACATATTATTTAGTATTTAATTTTAAACATTATGTACCAATGCGTTGTTTTGTATTCACAGGTAATATCTTATATAGCTTATTCAAAGATTATACAATATCCAAGATTAGTAGGTTTATTTCTTAAATTTGTAATAATATAATACGTTAATATTAAAATATAAAGGTACCTGTTATTATTATTTAGGTAAGTAACATCCCATACCAGTTCACTGTCAATTTCGAATAAAATAAGCTCAAAAAGGCTTAAATCCAATTAATAATTTTTATAATAATTAAATTATCATTCTACCCCAGAGCGTGCTTGAACTCACGTAAGTAAATAACCGATGACGAAGGCCGAGACATTATTTTATTTGAGAAAAAATAAATGTATTATTATAAAATACAATTATGAATATAAAATGCATTATTATAATCCGCCGATATTATGGCGATAACAAAAACACTGAACTTGTAATTTATTGTTCCAATAAACAAAAAAAAATATTATTATTGATATTTTTCAATCCTGGCTTCCGGTTATTGCTTTATACACTATTTAAAACTTTTTAAGTTCAATCAAGGCTCTTTGAACTACAATATTGATATTTATTACTGCAGTATTATATTATTAAAAATGTAATTCGTCCATAAATATGCAATCTAGATAATATATTGAAAACAGCAGTCAGCAGTTGGTCAACAGCCTATCATGTTAAGTGTCTCCATAAGTTCAATATAATACCTATTTGTATTTAGTAAACATTGTATTTGCGTGTTATTTAAAATACTGTAATTGATTGAAAAGTTGGCAATATTTAAAAATACCCTCACCAATCTATAAAAAAAGGATTATTTTTCATTCAGATGTGACAAATTTAACCACAAAAAGCAATGTAGCATCCTAAACGGATCACTATTTACTGAACTAATTTAATATCAAAACATTGTATAACAGAATTGTTTAAAAGCGGCAATTTATTTGTGCCCAATTGTTTAAATAGGTACAAACCCGTATAATACGTATGTCGTGTATACGTATGTGCATGTCGTCTACCTAAAAGTTATATTCATTCAAATTTTTAACTTAAAATATTATTTTTAATTCTGAGCAAAAATATTTATTTTGGTTTTACAACGATGTGCATAGTTTTTTTTTTTTTGGTAGGTACCTAGCTGAACGTGCTGTGCTGAATACACTATATTAGAAATTTTTTTTACACAAAACTAGATTTAGAGTAATACCTACCTAATATCGTTATTGTTTTTCTTATCGTAGTTCAAAAATCAAAAATAATTAACTATAGAAGCTTGAATTTTTCACACACAATGTACTATTTTCTAGTAATACTATAATTTTTATTCTTTTTGTACTATTTAGATATTTACTGATAATTTTAAAGTATTTTTTTATTATTTTTTTGATTTATGAATAACATTATTTTTATTTTTAAGAAAATAGTACATTTAATACCTAAGGACTTGAAATTTACTACAGGTTTCTCACCTGTAAATAAAATTTTACTTATTTTTTTGTTTTTTTGTAATTCAAAAAAATATTTTTTTTTTGTACCTACTTGAAAGTTTTAAGTATCACGTTTTTTTATTATTTATTGAACACAATACTATTTAAACTATTTACATATGGCCATATGGGTTAGTGATACGTCGGTTTTGAGGTACCTATTTAAATATGTGTGTTTTTGGTTTTTGGCAAAAAAATAATTTATCTTACCATTCCTATTACCTACTGATAAAAAAAAAATGAATTACTATTAGCAAAATAAATATACATTAAAATATATGCTGACGTTCTTTGATCAGAATCGTTTTTTGTATGCTATGATTTGGTCATTTGATTCAAGTATAACCATAGGCGCTAATTTGGGAGGGCTTGGCCCCAAACTTAGCCGTAGCCCCCCCCCCCCCCCCAAACACCTTGGACATACAATTTTAAAATGCTATTTTGCAATGGTCTGCTTGCCTCTAATATATTAAGCCCCCCGAAGTCAAAAGTTGAAATTGCGCCTATGAGTATCACTTACTGTGATTTGCTCAATGAAGAGGTATATAGGTATACTCAAAAGTCCACATCAACTTTAGAGCAGAGCTACTTCCGCTGTTTTTTTAACTTATAAAAAGATACATTATGTGTCAACTTTGTGCGTACGAAATAGTCGTACAAAATATCCTTCCTAGTTCCTAGACTGTTCCACGTAATTTGGTCACAGACCGCGGTAAGCGCGCTTCATAGGAGTCGTCATTTGGTCACAAGCCATATTTTAATCACGTAAGCTAAATGAGTGCAGATTATAAGAGCTTGATGGTAATACTATCCAATAAAAACATATGGTTTTATATTATTATTATATAGGAAAAATAATGTGAATAGGTCTATTATCACTGACTAGCAGACAGCAGTCCTGTAAAGAATACTTTTAAAAAGTACTTGAGTAAATACTCAAATACATTTTTCTTTAAGTATTTAAGTACTTTTAATATAGTATTTAGTACTTTACTTTACTACTCAAATACTGCTCAGATACTTTGAAAAAGTATTTGGAATACTTTTCAAATACTTTTGGTTTTTAAAGTGGGTTTCTAACTATCGTAATATAAATGCATAGGTATATAGTAGGTTGTCTAATAGTTAGCAAATAGTTTAAAGGGAATATTGTTATTCAATAACTATTTTCAGAAATTTGGTTTTCACAAACCTTCGGGCTTCAGCTAACACAGAATGTTCGAAATAAAAAACCAAATTATTCAATAGTCAATACCAAAAAGTATTTAATACAAAAAAAAGTATTTAAAATACTATTCGAAATACTTCTTGCTGAAAGTATTAAAAAAGTTATTCAATACTTAAAAAAGTATTTGAATACTTTTACTCAAATACTTTTACTTAAATACTTTACAATACTGTTGACTAATAACATATAGTTAATAAATAAACTATGCTTGAAGTTGATAGTTTCCAACAGATTTAATTTCTAATTGGAATATCAACTTTTTAGTTCCTAGAGCTGAGTCTTTATACCTCCTTTTTTAGGAGGTGAATATCCAGAAATTGCTTTTTGAAATTTGAAATGATTTGAATGTTTTCTTTTTTGATGCGTCAATAAAAATGCATAGGATGGGTCAAGTGTGAACTGCATTCAACATTGAATTAAAACCATTATGCCAAACTTATATATATATAGCAATATCTGTATGTTAAATGTCTTTTTGGATTAATTCATGATAATTCCAAACATTAATATGAAATTATGCGATTCTCCTATGAGCCCTCCTGTTTAATCTACCGATATACGTATCTTCAAAATAATCTTGGAGGTTAGTTAATGAGTATAACTTCGTACTAAGTAATGATTTAAAATAATCAATAACTCTAATTTCATGGACATAATAAATTAATGCTAACGGTTTACTTAAACATAACAGACATAATTAGATTCATACAGACAATACATTGAACATCAAAAATATCATGTAAATAAAAGAATTTGTACTTTTTACATTTTAAAGTAATACTATCGTCTATATTTGGAACCAAGCTGAAACCATATATTATAAATAATATAAAATTATAAACCGCATACAATGTATACTATACGTGTATGGTATTTAAGCTATAAGGCAATTAAAATGATATGTAAATGTATATTTAGGGGGTAAACTAAATTAATATTATGATGATTTCCAAAGTTGATATTTATATTCGTTGAATGTACCTATATAATTTAATAATTCTGGAAAAATATTCTAAAATGTTTATTTAAAATATATAACAATTATTAATGAACTATGAGACCTATTAAAAAATATTCATTTTTTAAGAAAATAAATATATTTTCTTGTAAAGGAAAATCGGGTATCTATATTTTTAAATACAAATTAAAAAAATATACTTCCGACAAGTATTATTATAATTTAATAATCAATATTAAATTAATTTAATGAGTGAAATATAAAAAAAAGATTATAATGAGTTGGAATATTTTTAATTTTAAACAAAAACAGATTAAAAATAAAATCAACGTTAATTATAAAATTATGTTTAGACACGAAAAGAAATTAGGGTAACTATTTAAGCTTAATATAGCTATAGCGAATACCTAAAGTAATATAAATATATAAGTTATGAGGTAAATTGTGTGTTAATAATAATTTCTGTCTATTTATATACATAAGCCATAAGGATATGCGTTAAAAAGTTAATATGTTGTTTACGAAACTTAGTGGTTTATGGTTGTTCAAACTTTAAACTACAAAAATACATAATAGATGTAAATATTATATTCAATAGCTGTACAGCAGTGGATACACTATAGATATTATATTTATTCATCAAAAGTATTATAATATAATTTATTATGAATTAAAATATTATATTTTATGTTTATTATATTATATTTATTGTTACATTATCGAATTATATAATATTATTTAATACTAAATTATTTTTTGTATTAAAATAAAGCCTTATATGCGTACTAGAAACCATATTCATATTAATAATTTAATACTATGGATATAATCTAAGACATAAATAATTATTAAATTTAATTAATACCTGTCGTGTATCATCATAAATTATTTAATTTTATTTAATATTCATAATATGACAGATTAAAGAAGCAAGTATAACGGATATATTCAATTAACAGGAATCCTCGTAAATATTATAATGCATAAATGCATAATACATAATATTATAATACACTCGTGTGGCTTGGTTATGTTTTGAAAATTATTTTATTTATTTTCTTCTAAATATATTTTGCATTTATATTGTATTTTTTTAACCTGGCACCAATACGTAATGAAAAATTTGTTAGCAAGGAGGCTAACCGTAAAAGTGTCTCAGTAGTTGTTAACTCTTGTCATATAACTTGTTTGAACTTAGGCAATTTTAAGTCTGTGGAAATTCATTACTTATAAGTTAAAAGTGTTTTTTTTTCTAAGAATAAAAATAATAAGTCAACAATTTCGATCATACCTACTTCTATATTTTTTTTACTTATTATTTTAATCGAAACTTTAGTTTTTTTGATTATAAATAGTTTTGACTGAGAATTAAATTACCTGGCGTATCTATAAAAATAAGTTTTAATTTATTTTATGTTAAAGTTATATAATGTATTCTCATATGATGTACTTAATCAAAGTTAAATGATTTTTAAAGTAAAATAATTAATTATTCATCGGATTCCTAAACAAAGCGTGGTTGAAACCACTCGTTTAAATTTATTTAATAATCGAGCTTAATGAAATTTCTTCGACAGTTTTCATCGAGTTTCAGATGTTTATCTTTAAACGATTTTCAATTAAATTATTCGAAAAATCATAGTTTGAATACAGACACCTTTCTTCGGTAGGTACATATCTAAAACAATTTAACAACAGTCAACAACAAGCAGTGTTTAAGTGTTTGTTTATTGTTTAACAGCAATATCCATAATATTGACTCATATCAGTATAGTACTAGCATTCTATAAATACTTCTCATACAATAATTCTTTAAATCACGTTAATAGTATAATCAAACGTGGTAAGAGAGTTTAATGTGTATGAAATAGTTGGACGGTGACCTGGCAAATGGGGAAAAGTCCATTTTTACTATTTTTTTTTTTACTGTATATTCTTGTAGATTATTATAGTTTACATCGATTGTTATTAAATAATTAAACAAATTGTAGGTTCATTTTTTTATAAAACCCATGAGAAAAAAGGAATAAGTTATCAGTCGTTGTACAAATATGAATAGTTTTTTTTAGTTTTCTCAAAACAATGTTTTTGTTCCCCTTTGCACGGGCGCCGTCCAGTTATTTGTTAAAGACACATAGAACCGTATAGGAACAACGCCTATGTAATCCTAAATTAGAAAACAACCAGAATTGTAATAAAAATTGATTCCTAATGGAACCTATCTGTTATTTAATAATAGTAAGACAACATTTTTCACAAATGAAACATGACAAATAAAGAATGTTTAATAAAACAAATGGTTTTGTATGAAATGTTAAATTAAAACTTCAATACCCAATGGAGAAAATTTCAAAGTGAGAATTGTGTATTCAATAGAAAGAAAAAGAAAGCTTATTTGTATTTTTTTTAGTCATTTTATAATACTATTTTTTGAACCTATTGTCCTGTCATACTAAATCTGATGAAAGAATAAAAAAAATAAGATTATTTGAAAAGTAAATGCCTACTCATTATCTTATAAAAAATCGATGTTTTTGGAAATACTTGTTTTTACATAATTTAAAGTTATTACAAATCAAAATTTCACAACAAAATTATAATAATATTTTGACTATTTCTTATTGTTTAATTTTGAATTTTAATTATTGTAATGACAGCAAACATTTCTAATTTCATATTCAAAATCTGAATATTTGTCTGAGGATTTGTATATACTTAAATAAACATTGAATTTTGAACAAATTAGTTATAACTTATGTATTTAGAGTTAGATGTGTGGATTGGAGTGGCAGTGTGGTACATAAGTTGCTCACCAAAATATTGGTACCTACACTACTAATCGATACTTTAAATAAGTATAAGTTATAACTAATTTGTAACTAACTAACAATACAGAATTTAATTTATATACATTTAAATTCTTAAAAAGAATTGATTGTGCTAAGAAAAATGGAATTAGTAATGTATATTGTGTTTCAAAAATGTAACAAGCGATAAGAACAAAAAATTAAATTAATATAAACAAACAAACAATACGTACATTAAAAAAGTAAGTGTTCATTTTTTTTTTGTTAAAATTGTATTTTGTTTTTGGTTGTCACACGCTACACACCTTATACAAATAAATATTAAAATATAACATTGTATTTTATACGAGATACTAAAAAGTGTTTACTGAAATATAACATAGTATTGTATCAAATATCTATCTTTAAATTCAATTTTAAATATATGAAGAATATCCAAAATGTAATTAAACGCAAATGAAAAATAAATAAATGACACGATATAATAAAATATTGTATAACTGTTGAGGCCTAAGGGTAAATAAAATATGAAGATGAAATCATTTAAATGACTTACATTTGTTGACCAATAATAATACTATATATAGTTGTTATTTTAAAAGTAAAACACTCTGTATTCTTACTTTTTAGTAAAACTTTTTATGTACATGGTATAATATACCTTGGATCAGTTTGCAATATTATATGTGAAGATCATTATTACCTATGTTTTTATCTATGAATTACAATACATGTATATTATTTATGAATTTGTATTATATCCTATTAGTACTGAAATGAATGACCAGTCTTCCATGAAAATTCACTGATCTGGCTTTCCCGAGAGATTAGTCGATGAAACAAATATAAGTCCTAAAGTTTACAGATTTATACCTATAGAATTCACTTTTGATCTATTATGAACTTATGACGTAAAAATGGTTTGAGCTTATAACAAAAAACCTTTTAAGTTCCATTATTCATAAATAAAAAGTATATGGTTTAAAGATTAGAAAAAGGAAATGAAATGTCAAAAAGCGACCCGTGATGTTCATCTATATATTAAATTATAATTAACAAAAAACTGTTCATTAAATATTCTAAGATGTTACAAAAAATATTCCGCTATGTATTACTCATTATTCAATTAAAAATATATATAGGTTGCCATTTAAAAATCAAAAGATAAACATATAGTGAGTTCAGAGTTCTACTATTCTAAAAAGTTCACCAACAAACAAATAAACAATAATTAAAAAAAAAAAATGTTAGAATCTAGTAATAGATATATATAAATTTTATATTTTCAAAATGAAAAACTTTCCAAGTACCTGCCAATGTCAGGATTTTTTTTTAATGACTACTGTGTGTTAAAAGAATTACTTTCTACATCACCTACCTAGTATATAATAATATATTAATTCCACATTATCCTAATTGTATCTCATCATTATTGATTTAAAATCGTAAATGCGTAATTGATTTGGATATTCAGTTCAATTATATGTTTGCATTTGGATACACAACATTATAGACTTAGGTATAGAACATGTTTTTTGAAAAGTAGGTAATAAAATAACATTCGTACAAACAACAATCAAATGTCAAAGTTCGAGCTTCGTAACACTTCAACGATTTTACTTATTCGGTGCTATCCCTTCTAAATATTTCATTTTTTTCTACAGCTAACCTGTAATTACCTATTATATTTCTGAATATTGTTTTAAAAATATTTGTCTGTACAACAATTAACAAACTTTAATAGCTATACGTACTGTGCTAACTTATTTAACACGTACTTTCTTCGATTTTGTAAAATATATTATTGATTGTGATAGGCTTGTCGAACTTTCATGTTTTATATAATTAATATAATATTTACTCGTGATTTGGTAGTGGTATTTATGTTCCTATTTGCATTGTGTTTACATTTTAAATAATTTACTTCATTAAATTTATTTGATTATTTGTTTGAAAAATGTATTTTTAAATTAACTCCAATTTTTACAAAAATGTGGAATTTAATTTGACTATGAAACTTAAGTAATAATATTAAAATAATGGCAGAGACATCTTGAGTAGATGAGCCACACGACATAATATTGAATATATTGTTATTAGAAGTTTTGTAACGTAGGTATTCGAGTATGTTTCATTTGGCACTTAGATATAATATTAAAAAAAAATTAAATTCTAGAGTTTTCAATGGTCTTTCCACACTATTATATTCTGGTAAAAAAATTTAATTACTGGGCTCTCTCTTGTAGATATTTCGTATTGAACTGAAACCCCATGGTTGTTGTGCATGGGTATTTAACGCTATTTTTAAAAAAGGTAATTATGTTTTGGAAAATCTAAACAAAAAGTGCTAATATAGCTTATATTTCTTAAATAATATTTATTAGTTCACGTTATTCTGTCAAGAATGCAACACGGGTGGCTTCACCACGAGTAAGTAGGCAATATGTACCTACTATGAAGTATGAGTATGATACGTAGTATACGAGACAAAAATCACAACATCATCCTCATAAACTATGGACTGTCGATTACAAATAGAAATAGGTACCCTTGTTTTTTTTTTTTTTTGAATATTGGAGAAAAGATTTTTAAATAATTTGGAAAATCGTAAAATCATTGTTAATAACTTAATATATTTAACGACTAAAACCCGAGATAAATATTGCAGTGATATTTACATTCAGTATCATGACATGTAAAAATCGATATTTTATCGATTTTATTTTATTTTATATCGTGATATACGTGTCTTTTCTTCCACAAGTTATAAATGTGAAACGTTCACTGTACTTACTTAGGGTGGCGTAATTTGTATTTGGGTGAAAGGATATGACAGATTTTTATCCTTGTCTAATTTTAAAAGCAGCTTTACGGACTGGGGGTTAGTGAGGTTGACTTTACTATATTAGGTTAACTTTTTTTTTTATATATTTAAAGTATTTAAATTATTTTTTATATAGATCAATTGGATATAAAAATGTAGTATAGGGTGGTTAAAAAAATAAAATTTTAGATTTTTGTAACCAGCACACAATTATTTTGTAAAGAGATAAAAAATAATGATTCTATATTTTATTTATCTTTAAAAATAATGAAAAATTTAATACCGAATTACCAAATATTTCTAGTTTTTCTTTTTTTTTTTTGTAATATACAATAATTTTACAAAAAAATACTTTTTAATCAAATTAACTATAACCAAAAATTTGTTTATATTAATCTTCTTGTAATTTTAATAATTAAATTAAAAAAAATTAAGAAATGTAAATTAACCCGTTAAGTCATTTTCAACCCTTTTGCGGCAAGTGAAGAGGTTGACATAATATCAAGTCCCAGTTTTTACAGGATCATTAGTACCTATGTATCTTTCTTAATAAAATAATGAATAAGCTGTGAGTTAATTTCGATTTTTTTTTCCTCTATAAGGTTGCACGACCCTAAACTGTAGTTAGATAATATACTAGGTGATACGGTAATGCGTTGCTATTTCTAGGTTTTTGTGATTATGCGGTAGATCGCAGTCCCCGCGAGGTGCGTTCGTAAGTGTATAATTTAAATCTAAAGTATCAACACATTTTTAAACTTTTTTTGCGACAAAATCTTCTTCCCCAAGGTCTAATCTATCTCCGTACCAAATTTCATCGCAATCGGGTGAATGGTTTAGGAATGCATAAAAGACTCAGGTGTATGACTACAAACATGTTTGTAGATATTTTATATATAAAATATACACCATACAGTAAAATATTAAAGTATAAAACAAACTTCGATGTTTTTAAGATACAATATTTCCCTCTTATAATTGAAATAATACTACTGCAGTGTTCTTATACGGTTTTAAACCTCATGTTAATGATTCAATAGTTACATATAAACTACATAAAATATAAATAATATATATAATATATAGGTACCGTATATGGCGTACACTACTACACAAGTAATATGTAGGCCATGGACACTTTTGCGTGCGTGCGATCATGATGTGTTTGTATAATATCAGTTCGTTCATATGCATATTAATATCATCTCAGCCGGAAATCATTTTGATCTCAATCGACGACCAACTTTTCCTTCAGTTGACATAATATCATTATATAAATATTAAATAATCTATATATAGATATTTGTTGAGCGTCATATTAAGTTTAGTGCCGTCAAAAGAAAAATCCATTTTAACCACGCTCTCAGATTCCGGCTTTAGCAAGCTGAACGGGATTGCGGTTTTCGGAACAGATATTATTATTATTATTATTATATGAACGAACCCGGAAATTTGCGGACGCACGCACACACAAATTCGACGCACATAATATTATTAATTATTATTATTATCAAATTGTGTGAACAACGATCCGACGTGATCGCGAGTTGGGCTTCAAACGAGAAAATTCAAATCTTATCCGAGATAAAGTGGAATTCTCTCAAGCGTCTATATTATACACTCTACATGGTCCGATTACCATATAATACGAGTAGGAATTAATTAATTATATTGTTCGATCATAAACACGTCGTGTTGTGTGCAAACGGCGTTATATTAGATTAGATATATTTTTATATAGGTACCTAATTTTTAATAAAAATATTTATCACCTTTATAATACAACCGTACATTATGTTATATAATAATATATAACCGTACTATAATTGTTTAATACTTAGCTACCTAAAAATAAGTGAGAGAACATACTTTGCGAATCACGCTGTACCTATAAACACTTTTATAAAAGTGACATTTTTTATAATGCCATCTTGTCCAAAATGTTTCATTTTAAACCTTATTAATTTACTATGAAGTAGGTACTTTTACTAAGTATAATTTGTCAATTTCAGCTTTTGCCTCTTATGTTATACGATAAAGAAATACTACTACCTATATATAAAAAAAATATAATACATAATTTAAAAATAGATTGAGAATTGTAAAACTAATAAACAAAATATACAGTTAAGTAATATTATTTAGTACATAATAGAAAAAAAAAGATATAATAAAGATATAATAAAAATTATAGTTAAAAAATAATTCAACACAACCTGAAACGAATAAACAATTTACATTAAAATATGAGAAAAAATATTAACATAGGCACATACCATAATATAGTGTATAATTACAATTAGCTTATTATGCAATTATTTATTGCTGATGTTATTTTAAATAATGTGAGATAATATTTTTAAAAAAAAATAAAAATAGTAGAACAACTAACCTACCTATGAAGAAAGTAATAAAATATTTTAAATAACAACCGAATTTTTAAATTATAATATTTTTTTTATAAGAAATTTGTATCTAATATGTCAATTATTGAATTATTTATATTTTAGATAATTGTCTTATGTAATATTATATACATTCAAATCAAACTTTTATAAATAATATAATAGTATATATTATATATTTTAATAGTTTGAATTGTTAATAACATTTTTTTCGATTTAATTTTGTTTTTATAAAAAAAAGGATACATATTCGGATATACCCTTAAGAATCCTTAGTGAAGGGTCATTTGACTTCAATTGTCTCCACTCTCCTCATGAATTCCGTCATGTATACTGCTCAATCAAATCACGCGTTCTGTCTTTTGTTTATCGCAGCTGTTTATTTCCCCATCATTTGACTGCGCCTTATACAATGTCTTGTTCTCAACATTTAATGCACCTATGGGCCATGTAATGTGGGTCAAATGCTAGTAATACATGTGATTTACGGTTTAGCATTTAAATACTATATTTAGAATGCGATAATATCTGTTTTAGTAATCAATCATAATTGAAACCGTGCCTAAAATATGTATTCCGTATACGCTTGTTTATAAAATGATTTCGCTGCGGTACGGTTTGGTACCCTCCCTACGTTAATACTATAGTCTATAACTAGGTGTCTAGGTACAATAATAAACAGTAGGTAGGTAATAAATAATCATAGGAGTATAGGACTGAAGAACTATAGAGTCTAATGTATCTAAACTTTAAAGCATTCTAAATTATCTATTATTTACCTATCGGTATTTACTAACATGGACGGTAACCCAAGTGGCCCTTATACAATATAAACATAAAACATTAGTATTTAGTAGGTACCTATACCTATTTGTATAACATTTGCCAAGTGAAGACGAACAATAAAATTGTTAGCGATAGCCGATTAGTATAAAACATGAATTATTTTTTTTTTTTTTTAATCAACCTAAAATTATTTATTGTTTATTTGTATATAATTAATGTGGTCAATGGTCACCATAAATAATAATAATAATATAATAATCATAATAATATGGATGCTAACTGCTAATTATTGTTTAATAACTTGCGTTGGTGGTGTAATGGTCAGCATAGTTGCCTTCCAAGCAGTTGATCCGGGTTCGATTCCCGGCCATCGCATGATAAATTTTGGATTTTTTTTAAACATTTCAACTACGTCCGCGTTCATACTGGTCCATCTTACAATACGTAATAATAATACTGCTGTATACTTTAATTGTTTAATGTGCAGATCGCAGATTTTTCTAAAATAAAAAAATTTTAAATGTTGAAACTTGACACGTCATATTTTTTAATAGTTATTATATTATAGGTTACCTACCTATACTATTTATTTTGTTCAAGTTGTATAATGTTATAAAACCAATGAACTAAATATTTGAAAACTCCTGTACATTTGTATGAATACTTCAGTGGAATAACGTCAAAAAAGTTCCAAAAATACGATACGATAAAATGTTCGTTATAAAGCTGTTTTAAATCAAATCTATTGTTTAAGATTTATGGGACATTTACGATTTATATAAATCTGCAATTTTCGATTGAACATTTTCCTTGATAGAAAATTTTTTTAAAACAAACTACTTAGTAAGAAAAACCTGGGAAAGTCGCTCTGGCACAGTGGCACGGTACTCTGCTGTTAAGGACGTTTATCGATTCCGACAATTTAGTATATAATATCGACTTAGATAGGTAGATAGGTAGATAGGTATCTATCTATTATTCGTATCTATTCAGTGGACATGCTTATTTGTTAAAGTTTTTTGTTTTTTTTTATAAGTTATAAATTGGTACGAATAAATTATCAATAATTATTAGTGTTATCTTTGAGCTTATGTATACTGTATTGTCGTTTGCCATCCGCGGTGAACACAAGAAAAAATTTTTGCAATAATTTATGTTCCCTTTGTTACAAAGTCTGAAGTCAAAATTATATGTAAACATATAAACAATTATTATAACAATAATAATATAAAAAAAAGAAATCCTTATAGAAACAGAAATACAACACAAAAATATAAAAACAAAATTGTAAGACCTATACCTATGTATATACGATTATGGACATTGTGTAATTCAGCCCGGATTAAAGAGTTAATAGTTATGGAACCAATGTAATTAAGAAATACCCTTATACACTCGCTACAAAAAAAGGACATTATTATAGACTATAAAAACAAATTGGCTTGCTCCTATTATAAAATACACTGAATTTTTCTGTTCGTTAAGCATATTATACCATGATTCTGTTAGGTGCCCTTAACATTATAAACCTATAAAGTATATATGTATATGTGGGTACATGATAATGTTTTGTAAGTGTGACATTAAATTTTTTTTTTTAAATCACCCGAAGGCTGTTTTATTTTATCGATCAATGATCTTTAACAATACATTTCAGAGGTATACATAAATATTAAATATTTTAGTAAATATATTATACAAAAACATATTTGGGTTATCACTCCCAGTGGAGAGGTATTAGTCTAATATTTTACACTAAGTCATATGGTCTTCGGAATTTGAGACGCCTTAAGTCTCAAGAGTTATCAAGTAGTTGGATTTCGGCTGGGTTGGTGTGTTGATCTATCTTTAAATGGTGTTTTCTGGCAAACTTGGTATTCTCGTCCTGGACGGAGGTCATCATCAAATCTTGGTGGATAATGTAATTTCTATCGTACCGGTATATGTTGCGACAGAAGTACAGAAAGCAATATCTTGGCAACGTTGGATAATCTCAACATTGGATTTACTGGCACAATCCCACAGTTGTATTCCATAGGTCCATATTGGTTTAATTATCGCTACATACAAAAGACGTTTGCTTGTAAGGTTTAGTTCGGAGTGTCTACCGATCAGCCAATAAAGTTTCCTCAATTTCTCTTTAATTTGTAGTTTTTTCTGGTCAACGTGATGTTGGAAATTGATCGTGAATCGAGCTGCATTCCTAGGTATTTTTCAGAATTGTTCTGTAGGATGATCTTAATGTGATATTAATAAATGCGCTATTAATTTAAAACAGTGACTAGAAAACAACATAATAATATGACATAGATAACAGGCGCCTCAGGCACATATTAAGACTTACGTATCATATAGGCAATAGACTGTTTTTTCCTACTATGAATTGATCATAAAAAAAAAAAGTTAATCGTAAAAAAATTATTGATTCAATAGTTATTAATATTATTCAAAATGGATGTAATATGCGGACATCCTCGTAATATTGTACGATCCAGCGTACGGAACAAAAAGACATAATAATAGGTATTTTACGAGATATGAAAGTCCTATCAGAAAGTTCACGTATTTGGCCAGTATATTATGATTTACGTAGGCATAATATTATATTATAATAGGTATATTATGTACGAATCGCCTATCCCGGACCTGGGAAATACAACCTCATATATTTCGATGTCTGAAAAGACAAAGGCTGCCGGTAAATAATATGTCGTCGCATCCTTTATATTATTGAAAATAGTTAATGATAATCAGAAACTCGAAGCGTCCCTGTGTCGTAGGGTATACGCCTATATAATAATAATAATACCATCAACCGTATAGTTTTACACTTCACATGCGAAACGTGCAATATAGTAGAGAACACCATTTTTTATTACTACAGTGAAATGTTAACAACATTTTTACATTCTATAATCAATAAACCATTGGAGTGGACAAAACTAGAAATGAAAAAAATTAGATACTAGGTATAGTTAAAAGTATAAAAAAATACAATTTAAAACTGATTTAATTAGAAAGACAATTTAACTAATTTAAGAGGATAGAGTTTTTTATATTAAAAATTAGAAAATTATGACTCATTCAATATTAGACAATTGATCGACTAACATCTAGGACTTGAACCCGTGGATAAATAAGGATGTTATGGGGAAATTAGTTTTCTATGGGCTATGATTACATATATATGTTACGGGCAAAGTAGACTTTCGGACAATGTTTGCATATGCTCGGGCATTATATGGTACTGCCCGATTATGACGGGCAATGTAGGCAAAATTATATATTGCCCGGACTGTATAGAATTGCCCAGTAAAGCTTGGGAAATATAAACCAAAAGTTTTTATTTTATAATTATAAACTTTTCTAATCTTATCAATCTTTTTAATTACTTTATAAGTTGAATATTATTATTATTACCATTTATTTTTACGATTAGCATTACATTTTTGATCACAATTTATTACATTAAACAATACATACATAATAAATATCGTCACCTTAATTATTTATTTTTACGATTAGCATTACATTTTTTATCACAATTTATTACATTAAACAATACATACATCATAAATATCGTCACCTTAATTATTTATTTTTGCAATTATTATTAGAATGGCATTTTGAATTGCATTTTTTCCCCGACGTCTTACATTTACATTTATTATTTGTGCATTGTTGAGTAAAATTACATCGATCATAACCTTGTCCTCCTAAATTTGAATACTTCCTTGCTGCTTCTCTCAATGTAATTGTTAGATCAGGCACCTCCTCCAACAGTAACCAATTTTTCTTTGCACTTAGTAAACTGGTTACGACTATATGTATGTTCCAACTTTCTTTCGGTGGTTCCTATCTTATAGTTATCGTCATGAACTATAATAATAAATTAAAATATTAAAATGATATGTATTGTACTTAAATGTATAGTAAAATTCGTGTTTTACTTGATAGGATAACTCCAAGAATGCAACGAAGGTCGCTGCGAGCTCTGTCTACCTCAGGTATTTTGATTTTGACGGTTTCACCCACTTTTCGTTCACAAAATCTTTTTTCGAATGCTTCTTTCATTCAATTCGCTTGAATTTTTAAGTTTACGACTGACTCTGTTCTTATAGCAGTTATTTTATTTATTCTATTATCTATTTTTTTCTTCGTTTTTTTCTTCAATTAATGTTTCATCAAATTCACTATTATTCATGGATGTAATAGCTGCCTCTAAATCTTCTTCAGTTTTTAATTTATTAATTTTTGATATTGGAAGTACCGATGATTTTAATCCTATTTTAGCACTACATCCAAACATTGCTTCACAAAACCTTTCTTTGCAGTACTGCCTTTCTTTGACAAGACATACACAGAGTTAAATACAACATAATCGATTCTCTTGTAATATTTTTATATTTTTTTATTAATCTCATATTCCATACGGTTTCATCCACCATGAACGATAGTTAAATGAGAACCATTAATAATATTAAATAATTCTCCATTAAAAACATAGTACTTAAAATTATCACCTTCACTCACTGAAATAATAAATTTTTCCACATCAGATACTGTTATTACGTCATATTTTTTCAAAAGTTTATGGCCTCTTGATGTCAGTTTAAGTTTTTTTACTTCAGATATTAATTCATAATATTTAGTTTAAGTTAAATATGTACTATTAACATTTTTTTTTTTTTTAGTGCAATTTCTAGATTTTTTAAATATTGCCCTTCCGTTTCATTAAATTAATTTAAATTTTAAATACCGCACACATTAATATAGCGAACGCCTAATACTATACTAACACTACAATATGACACGACAATCGACTGTGCTGTACTAAATTGTATTAATAACTCACATGTTGTACGGTTCAATGATTGTGATAATAATTATTGAACAATATCATCAAGGTAAAACCGTTTTACGGATAAGCCGATAATATTATAGATAAAAATATAATTTTGAAACGACGGTAATTGACGAGATAATATTGAGAGTTTTGTATATTGGTATGTACCTGGTGGATCATACTAGTATTTGAAGTACTAACAGACAATAGTTTTATAATATTATACTATTAGTTGAATACTCTCAAACCTATTACTGCACCTCATACCTGTCCTCACTTTACATATTCTGCTTAACTGTTTAACACATTTAAAAAAAAATGCACTCAAATAGTATTGTTAATAGCTCAAGTTATACAATGTCCAATTTACTAAGGACAAAGTGTACTTGGACCGGTCAAAGTATAACCCTGCCTGGCCAAAAAAGTATTTTAATGTATTGCCCAAAAACAGCGGGCAAAGTATACATAGACCGGGCAATGTAAACATTGCCCGTAACATATATTATATATATAGATTTTCCAGTACTATCTCTTATAATCTCATAAGTTTATGAATTTGATTTGTGGCTAAGTGCAATCAGGTCTGAGTAAGGATACAGAGAGGACCTGAAAGAAAAATGTAGGTGCTTGTGAAGATCGGCAGGAAATCAAGGCGTTCATTGCTAAGAACACCAATAGCCAATAGGTATGCCCAGAAACTCAAAACACTATCATATTGCTTAATATGTGTCTGACGTTTGTGCATAGATTTTTATGAGCGGAGGGCAAGGAAGATTCAATAAAAATAATTAAACTAAAAAAAATTAATGTTTTTTTAAGCCTTGATGCACCATTGTCATTCTGGTTGGTCGAAGTTGTCTATCTAATAAGTCTGTATTCTTTCGAATCTTGAATTTCGAATAGATGACGCAATACCCACATGTGTATTCTCCGTCTTACCAAACGAAAAACATAGGAAGTAAATTTCATAAAGTAGAACAAATATATTGTGATGTTAGCTCTAATATTATAACTGATAAGAGTGAGTTGGACTGTTATACAATTTAATAGTAAAAATATTATCTGTGTTTGTGAGTGGTTTGTTTACGACACATAGGGGAACACGGGGCAAAACCGACTGAAAAAATGAATATTTTCATAATAATTCAGGATCTTAAAATAAACGTGATCTGTTTGTACAGTTGTATTAAGTAACTTCTTGTTTACAATATTGAATTACAATACAGTGGAATATCATTCATATTTATTTTTTAACAAGCCATTAACTATTTAACATTTTATCAGGTTTTGCCCCGATACTGGGGCAAAATCGATTTGTAATGTGGCAATACCGATGCATGGTACTAGAATAGATTTAGATACTAAAATAATGATGGAGAAAAATATAATATTAACCTTTTTTCAAAGGAACTTACTAAACCAAATACAAATAACCATTGTATTTAAGTATTTTAACTATAGTAGTAATGGTTTCATAAATTACCTATGTAGGTATTATAAGACATTTATAACTTAATTAATATTAAATAAAAACAAATTTTAACAACACAAGTTGTTCTTAATAAAATAAAATAATTGATTATTAGGTTGGTGTACTAGCCTATAATACATAAATAGCAATTATCAAGCATTATAAAAACTCATCGGTTTTGCCCCATCGGTTTTGCCCCGAAGTATAATTTTTACGAAATTGTTGATAACTTAACACAATATTATTAGATAAAATAAGTTAGTGATTGTAAAACAGTCTTTACAAGTTGTAGATTCATACTAGACGAGTATTGTAATAGTAGTATAGTTCTATCATTGTTAAATCTTAAATTCAAAATGTGAAATTATAATAATAATTAACATTAAAATGATCGTAATCGAATAACAATTCAAACAAAAACGTTGCAGTTGATGTTAACAGTGATAACATCATGTTTCATGATAAGGAATTAAATAAATTTAAAACTTATAATTTTCATCCATAGAATAATGCGAAATAAGCAATATCGGTTTTGCCCCAGTATCGGTTTTACCCCGTGTTCCCCTAGGTATATATCTTAATATTCAATCGAGTTATGAGCATTTTAAAATTTTAAAATTTTACAAACTCATGACTGGCTTTTAATTAAACTATCATAAAAACAATCGTACAAGTATAAATAATCTTCTGATGATCTTATGCCCTTAAATTTGATAATAAGTAGATTTGCTCTTAAATTAAACCTAACTATTAAAAATTGGTTCTGT
>NC_042494.1:106306926-106325751 GCF_005508785.2 Acyrthosiphon pisum
TTAATAGATAAAAATGTATATATACCTAAAATAATATATATAATAATAATATTATAAAATAATTATAATTAATATCACAAACTTACATTTACCAAAATAATAAAGAAATGTGAATTTTTTCCAGAAATTACAAATTTTTGGATAATAAGTTCAGCACATTAAATTGCATATAGGTAATATTAGGTACTACAATCACACAGGATGAGCTGGTTTGAAAAATGTATTTGAGATCCTGGTTTTAGTCGATTTTCCTCTGAAAATTACCTAGTATGTGCTTTTATGCATGTGCGTATGATTTAACCGTATATTATTGACTTAAGTGTCTCTCGAAGTGGGGTATGATTATAATTATTATACAAGTAGGTATGCCTACTACTCTATTCTCTACACCCATTTCAAATAAATTATTATGGTTGTTATTATTACTTAAATATTATACAGTTGTCCATTGTCGGAACAAAGCGTTAGTATGAAAAAAATGAAAACCCGGCCTTAGGGACTAACAGCCTGTAAAACCCGAATTGAGGAGTAGAAAATACATGTACCGTAGTGCAGTTGACGGAAATGTTAGTTGCGCTAGTTGAAAATAAATAATTGTAATAATATATTATTATATATTTTAATAATATTCACAATATTCTCACAATTGTACAGTCTACTATGGTAATGCCGTAATGGTATAATAGAATGTCTGATATACAAATAATAAATATTTTTCAATGTTATAAAAGTGATCTCTATGTATGTATACTATTGTATAGGTATCATTATCCTCGCCCTCGCCATTAAATCAATATCGGACTGCGTTGCATCAAAATCACCTGCTTTGATCAATAATGAAAAACACTAGGGATACCTATAGTTATTATAATAATTGCATCAAGAAACTATCTGTAAGGATATTTCGGGCTCCGTTTTAAATTATATTTTTCGCCACTCATTAATCATTATCCACGAGCAAATAATAGCGTGAAACTAATCATACGCATATTATGTAGAAATATGGCATCAATATTATATTATTATATACAATATGATTAATTCAGTAGCAGGCATTCGATTGTGTAATACGCGTGTTCGTCGTGTTATTTATGTATAATATATATATTATATATATAACATACATTATGCATTTACTATTGCTGTGTTGTAGGATAATATATTTTATATACCTATTATATTATATTGTATGTGACGTGCACTCTTCTTTTGTGCCCTGTTCGCCTGCCACGAGCACGATATTTACGCGCTGCGTAAAGCGGAGGAAAATAGCAAAGTATGATGGTTGTTAAAGTTTGTTGTACTTTTTTTTTTTAGTTTGTGCTAAAACAGAAACGAACACATATTTTGGAACGTTTGAAACGCATTTGAACTGTAAGAATTTCTCTTTGCAAATTAGATCAGAATTCATGTTTTGAACATGATAATAATACCTATGTGAATAAAGACACAACATTATTTCTACACCTCACGTTTTAACGTGTCAAGCACGCCGTTATAATATATAATAAATAAACCTATATAACTGTATTTGAATAATACTATTATAAGTAATGCGATTCGTGGCCTTCTTCAAATGAAAAAATATATGTATAGTAGTGTAGATACCGAAACGATAAAATCTCATTTTATTAGAAATATTTTTATACGTGGTCTTTGACAGTTTATTATTTTCAAAACATACTTTTGTGTTACTTTTTGAACCGCAACACGAAGAGCGCGTGAAGTTCTCCTGCATACTAATATAATATAATATACTATTACATTTTTGCTATATGACTATATCAATAAGCATATCATAATTCATAAGTATTATGTAACATTTACTTAGTTCAAAATAGTGATTTCAATACACAAGTTGGAAAAAAACCATTTATTATAACATTTATACCTAAATGGTGTATTTATTATTATCAATTATTACTTTGATTAATATTTATTATTAAAAATAAGATGCATTAAAATGTACAGCATATTTAAAGCAATACTGTTTATCAATGGACCAAACGATCTCGGTGAGATACTTTATTATTTAATAATACTAAAAAAAATGTTAACATATTATAAAATATTAATATAAAGTAGGTATATTTCTCGTTACGCTATGAATTTAATTAATCTAGGAAAAAACTTAAACCCTACCATAACATAGTATAGGTTTATATTTTTAAAAAAATATCCGGTGATATAACACTTAAACATTTATCGATTTTTGAAGTTTATTTACTATTAGGTCTAAAATAATATATTAAAAAAAATTTTACAATGCAAAAAGTATGTGCGATGGCCGGGAATCGAACCCGGATCAACTGCTTGGAAGGCAACTATGCTGACCATTACACCACCAACGCATTTGGAAGCGGGTGATATTTCACGTTACTTCAGTCATTAATCATAAATCACAATAATTAAAATGAATTAGGATATATTATTATAGTCATTAGTCGCGGTAGTCACTATATTATATAAGTAGCCATAGTCAGTAAAATAGTATATAATAGGTACGCCATTGAATCAATTTTGAAAACGAAATCATGAAATTTGTTTTATTTTTAAGATTTTGGAAAAGTGTTTGTAAACGGTTTGTTTCAAAATTAAATTGTATTGAGAAGATTTAAAAAAAAATTCGAGATACGACAACCAGTTCCGTTTTATTTCTAAAAAGGACGCGGACGGGTTTTTTTTTCAAACGCGCTTTTATCGAACACTGGCTTGCATAATATAATACAAGTAGGTATTTAGTACACGTCTCCACTATAGGTACACAGCTATAGCCTATAATCTGGTATGTCCCTGTACCTATATAGTGTGAAGTTGTATTGATATTTAATACTTAAAGTACCTGCCCTGCTGATACTTATTTGTAAAGTTTCTTTTGTGTATTATTATTTTTTTTTGGAATTACCTGTAAGTATATAAAGTAGATACCGTACACCGGTGTTAATCTGTCGAAATAAACTTCTGAAGCATACCTATATAAGTAAATATACTTCGCCGTAACTGACAAGTCGGTAACATAATCGGTGTGGCACTATTTATACGCTGTTAACTGTTCAGTATAGTTTATTGGTACCGAAATCCACTGAAGTACAAACGTATTAAACGTCGGCATTGGTAAGCTCCACTCGTCTTCTGCAGACAAATTTCCGGCCACGACATATATATTATTATTTTATAGTATACCGTAAAAATCAATTACTGCCGCTAGGTAGGTATACTGTATCGAACATACTGTGACTGTGGTACAATATTGAATGTTATACCGAATTTGGATCGATTATCATATAATACTACCTAATGTTTAATTAATATACTATAGGCAATTAATATTTACATATCAATTACTGTTATGCCATATTTAGTAATCACCGAGGCTGGGTTAAAACAAATCAGGTGACATTGATTTTCGTTTATGGATTTTTAAGATTCAGTTTGATCGATGGGTGGGTCCGAGATCCTCAGCCATGATTTTTCCTGAGAGTGGTTGAAGCTATGGCATATTATTATTATATTAATCGATTTCCAGTAAAATAAGTTTCAGAAGAAATATTTAAATTTAGGTATATGGAAAATGATTATATTATAGACTAAACGTTTATACCATAAAACATTTCGAATGTAATCGAATAACTATTTAAAAAAAGTGATTCAACTATTACATTAGGCGTTAATTTACCCCCACGTTAATTTAACGTGATGATAATATTATGATTGAATAATGATTTTAAGATATTCTTTTATAGATAAAAGATTACAATTAAATAAATCATTGGATACGAAAAACGATTTTGAGCAGAGACGATGTGTTAGCCACTTAGTTAACTTCTATTCCTAAAATATTTTATAATTTATTTATATTACCATCATACTGCCCTTATAATCTAAAATATCGTAAATGACATTTTAATGTTTTGTCGAAAAATGGGACTTTAATACTTTATACTTTGAGTTTTCTTAAAATCGTAACAAACCGTATATTTTACTTTTGAATGTTGATATATATTTTCCCTATTATTTTCCTATGTAAATTTACTTAACAAATGTAATGACATTGAAATAAATAGAAATATATTAATATTTAAATAAATATCTTACTTTTCAAGTTGTTCCTTAGTATTGGTAAAAGCTATTATATGATACAGTGATGTATATGGGACTCCCCCAGGACCCATAGTGAAATTACAGGTTCAATTGAAACATTGTGTCATTGTATGATGTATATTGCTTTATGAACCTATAATATAATAATATATTACATGACCATACCCCGTGGCTCGTACTTTTGATGTCATACCTAAAGGTTTTGTTTTTTGATAGTCTATATATGAATTATGAAAATTGGAATTTAAATTGTATACTTGGTAAATAAGTGTTAAAAGATAACCATCAGGCATCAATACTTTTGAGTTGTATTTACATACGCCAATGGTGCGTTCTATTTTTTAGAAATTGATCTCCATTCATTGTTGTATTAACACTGTTTACAGGCATTTTTCAACACTAGGTTGATTAAAAACGTTTTTGAGGAATCAACAAGGAATAATGTTGGATCAGGGTGGTCCCAAAGCCTTTTTTTCTGTTCCTCTACCCCCTAGAAGACTTGTATAAAAAAAATTCTATTAAAACTAAAAATCACTATGAGACCTATGTGCGCGTGCAATGAGTAAGTCCAAAATCATGATTAAATTCAGCTCGTATCGTGTTTGTATAGTTGCCACAGCGAATCCGAATTCTCGTGGTGAGAGATTTTTTTCATTTGATTCAGTACATTTATGAAAGTGTAAATTGGCCGGTCAACTATAAAAGGTTAGACCAAGGTGGGTTAGATTATCAGTTCTTGCTTTGATGATGGTTCACTGTTTCATAACATTAGTACATTACCTAATTTTATGGACGAAACACTCAATATTTTTTTTTTAATTATATATAAAAATTAATTTTACATAATATTTGTAAAATAAATTTGCGCGATCTCTATTTTTATTGTTTATGTTATAAAATTATGTAACCACTCAGCTCCCTAAACAATTTATAATTATGGTGATATATTTAGTGCTATGCTTGTCTAGTGGTAAATTGGCCCATTATGAAAATAATTTCAATACACGCCACTGGTATTATGACGTCATCATTACACCAAATACTATTTCAATACAATAGAGTTCTGAACAATGGTTTACTCATAAACTCATTAAATTATGTCAGGTATAGGTACTGTATTTTTAAAGTCTGAAAGGCTATACTATTATATACTTTTGAAGTTGATATTATTGGGTAACTTTTTTCCGATCCCAATATGTGTGTTGTTGATTTTTCTGTAGATAGTGAAAATAATGATTTGCTTTGTTAGTGTTTTTAGTTGATACTACCATCGTATTTTATGGGTATTAGCCATTATAGGTATCTATATAATATGTCATCAGCTGTATATTTTTCATTATTTTTTTAAAACATACATACTTATATTATATAGTTACTTATTTTTATAAATGAATTGCTAATGTTTGTACCTATAGCTACATTTTTTGTTTGTAAATGTTTGTCATTAAATTCCGAGGTTTTGATACTGAATGGTCTCCTCTTCAAATATTTTATGTCATTGTTTTTTATCTTCTGCCATCTATTTTGCTTATTGTTTAATTGTGTAGAACAGATTGAAATGTATATATATATTTTTTTAAATGTTAAATCATTACGTTTTTGAGAAAGAAAATGTTATTATGCGCTATGCAATAATATTGTACACAATAATTTTTCTAGTGGTATATTATAACAACTAGCAACTAAATGAGATGCCATATTTCAAATTTATTTTTAATTTAGACAAATTCTGAGTAAAAACAGTAAAACACAATTATATTTCACGATGCAAATAACCATGACTCATTTTCAACAGTCATTTTATTTTAAATGGTCTCTGATCTAAGGCTTAACCAAAATTTCCCGAGTTAACAATCTGAAAAGTATTGTTTAATTAACACGTTAAATTAACGAGATTCATGTGTAAGTTTATCCCTGTTTGTTAATCCGTTTTCTTGTTAAGGCAGGTATGTATTGATGTATAATTTCAAAACCCTCCTCCACGACGATACATGCTCGGGCTCAAAATCAAACAATATAGGTAACCGCGAAATGTTACCACTATCTACGAATATCATTACTATAATACATTATACACATAATTTAATATGTTTACTAGTTATATTGCTGATTAAGTGAAATTGTATGTGCTTCCAAAACACTCAGAGTAGGTAATCTAATAACTGCTCGCAAGTCAGCCAACTGAATTGGGTTTGACGAGTACAAGTGCATGTATAAACATATTTATTGATATAAAAAATAATAAGTTTGGATTATAAGTAGGTACATAATATTATATAATATTGAATGGCTTTTTAAAATGTAGAGTAGGTACGATGGAATTAAATAAAATAGGTAGGTATGTAATATAATAGGTATTTTAATGCAATAATATTTAATTATACGATGAACTCGTACGAATAACATTTATAAAATGATTACATTGGTAATTATAATATTATATAATGTTATCGTTTTAAAATTTGCTGATAATATTTCTTTTTTTTTATTTAATTAAATTCCATATTTTTTTTTTTACTTATTTATTCGTATGTTTGATTAAAATCATATTTTAAATAATTATTTGATTAAAACTTTTCTATGACCAAAAAACTTTCAAAACATGTTCAATTACAAAAAATATTTTTGCTCGAAGAATTGTTTTAGAAAGTTGATGATTACAAATTATAGGTACCAAAATTTAATTTGCACGACTATTATCAGCTTTATTCTGCTAAATTTATTATGCAAATAAGTTTTAAATTATACGCAATGGGTTGAGAACTTGTCTCATTTTGTATACTCTACCAAAAGTTATTATACAAAAAATTATGTTTTTATTTTTGTAAAGCCTCTATTATACAATTTACATATTTTATTTATTTGAGATAGATTACAAATAAAAAAAAGGATAAACTGCTTACCTAACACAACATAAATATTTATTATTGAAATAAAACATTGCAACTAAGTATAAATTTATATTGAAAGCATTTACAGTATTTAATTTATGATTTTAAAAATTTACTGTATATATAGGTTTCATTATAGTAATGAACATAATCCATACTTAACTTTGTGTAGATTTTTAAATCATAATATTAAAAAGCGGGTAACAAGTGGGAGATTGTAATGGATGGTGTTAAATTTGATTTCAATGAAATATTGTATACGAAAAACGATTCTGAGCGGAGACGGTTTGTTGGCAAAGGATATTTTATATTATATTTAAATTGTTATTATTAATACGAAGCCAGTTAAGTTTAATAATTATTATTTATTTATTATCATATTTGTATACAATAGTATACTTTATAAGTATCAAGTACCCACGAATAATATTTTTTAAATATAACACAAAACTAAAATCATTCTTCTTCGTTTAAATATTTAATTTTGTCCAAATATTAACATAAAATAACTATAAAAAAAATAGAACTTTAAATGCTAATCAAAAAATTGTGTGTATGTATTTTTAATATTTTTCAAGTGCTATTGTAACAGTTTATAATATCAAGAGCCTTGTATTACATTTTCCCGTTTTTTAACCCACCAATAAAAATGTATTGAAATTTAAATTTAAAATATCCGTAAACAAATTAAAACTAGGTAGTGAAAATATTTTGAAAATTTTGAAAATTTTAAGAAACGTAGAAATTGATAAAATAAACATATGGTGTAAATTTTGAGTATTTACAGTTTTTCGTTTTTAAATTACAGCAAAATAAGAAAATCGCTACATGAGAGTTCGAGTGAATATTAAAATATATAAAAATTTAATTTGACTTTTCGGTATAGATTTTTTTTTTGATAAAGGTAGACAAACTTATGAGGAATCTTTTAATACATTTTCAAATGATTTAAAAATACAATTTTTTATGAATTTATAACTCAAAGTAATTTGCAAATTTTCGTGATTTTTCCGTATTTTGTCAAAATTCGAACTTTAAAATTTAAATGCTTGTAAAAATAAATTGTGTCAATGTATTTTTATATTTTTCAATTGAAAATATCCGTAAACAACTCAAAACTAGCCAACATATTTTGAAAATTTTATGATGTATAGAAAAAGTTAATATAAACAGTCTGTGAAAATGGCATATATTTACATCAAAAAATAAAATTTACCGTTTTTCCTTAGTTTATTTATTTTGTTTTGTTTTTCACGGTGCTTTTGAAAAGTGTCGGGAATTTCAACCGCCCGAATGCACCGACTAAATTCACTTTGCTGTCAAACAAGATACTGTTGAAGAAAATTGAAGCAGTTTTACCGCCCCAAAAGGTGATGACGGACACAAAAAAAAAACACACACACACACACATCATTGTAAAATCAATACATTCATCGCTCCCCTTAGAATTTAAAACTATAGATCTGAATTTTAAATAATACATAATTATAGAATAATCGCGTTTGAATCGTCTTAACTTTTATTTTATTTACTAGTTCAATTGTATCAACAGGCTTTTTGTAAACAAGTATTTTAGTTTTCATATAACATTAATACATGGAACAAATTAATAATTATTATGCACTAATCCTACATATCTTGAAAATATTCCATAACATCAAGTCTGGGTAAATTCGTCGATCCGTGACTCTGACTATATTGAATTGGTTGTCAATAACACAAAGTCTCCTCATTTTTTCCCACACCAAAAGCACAGTCTCCTACCTATTTTTAGAAGTCGCCTCCCAAATGCCGATATCCGCGACCTGCGACGAACATGTGGTGGACATCACCTCGAACACGGCCGTCGCTGCACGCACCCCTTCACCCTCAGTATCGGCTGTACCGTCGGGAGATATGTCGTTATAAAACATCTCTTATTGCACACAGGATGACGCACACAGCTGCTGTTCTCGCAAACGTCTGCGAATCGGCGACAATTGCCTGAACTCAGGTATATCCTCTGTTATTCTCATCCCCGCAGGATAATTTGATTCGTTGCTATCACCTAACCCAAATCAGCGTTAAAAGTTCAGTTACATTTAACCACCGCGAAAATAGCACTGGAATCACTAAGTTTAACGAACGCCGTACAGCCGCCTCGCGTAAAGCGTTGGCGAGTAAATCCAACAACTGGAGTTTAGCTGACTTCACACTAATATTACGTTGTTCAGCTACCCGAAGAACAAATTTCACTATTGGCGTACAAATTTCAACGTTCGGTAACTCAGATAGATCTTCAGTTTTCCTCGTTCTCGAAGGAAACGTATTTTTTAATCACATCTGTACGGGTGGTCAAACGGTAAACGCATATTGTCATCTCTGTCGTTGCTCTCGTCATACATTTCCGAACCTGAAGTTATAATAAATTCGTTTGTTTTACTCTTCATTTTTCGGTGAAATATGTCAAACTAAACACAAAATAAGTACTATTACCTACAATCAAGTGTCAAAATCACAAAATATAAATGGTTGATTCAAAATATTATTTAACCGACTGTACGAGTAAACAAGTATAATATTCTTGACAGCAAAATACAATATAGGGACAGTCAAAACATTAAATGTATTATAATAAACCAATTTTAGTATTATGAATACCTAACTCATATTATTAGAATATAATTTGTATTTTGAGCATAACAATATAACTAGTTAAAATAAATGAAAAATAAACCTAATTTTAATTTTTAATGGAGCAATGAATGTCTTGATTTTATAATAATGATGATATGTCTGTATTCAAAATATAAAAAATGTTTCGATATTCAACTCCAGTGGTTTCTCATAACAAATTTGAATCTAAGAGATTAAAATAAAAAATTTTATGAATCTTATGAAATAATTTTGAAAAAATTCTACTGTACAGACATAGGTGTTGAGTGGGTCACTGCAGTTAAGTAGAAAACGCTTGAATAGTTACCATATACCACGTAACAGTAATATAATATATTATAACGTCAATCAATAAATAAGAAATAAAATAGGTTTAAAAAATAGTGAAAAAATGTTGTCATCGGCCGGGGATCGAACTGTGGACGGTTATTACCTGTTGATTAAAATCGAATAGTTTCGCGTAGAACGGATTAAATAGCCATTTTTTTCGAAAGCTTACAGGACAAGGAATCTGAAAAAGAGATGTGAGCCCCTAATCTAATTCTCTAGCGGCACTTACATCTCCTACAGCAGTTGGCTTCAGAGGGTTTAACTTTCTGAGAGTTTATTTAGTTTCAACATGTTCTTTATCGACGACGCCATCAGACGTACAAGTGTTAGGCTATTTTCTGTAGTATTTAAATACAATATTTGCTTGTTCTCGTGGCAACGAATACAATGAACGATTTAAATATAATATAATAGAATCGAATAAAATATGTAGGTATATAATATGTACAATAACAAATCGTCGATGTATATAATTAACGGTTTGTTTGTTCTAGTGGAAACGAATTAAAACGATCACTATAATTCGGGATTAAATATTATTATATATTTATATGATAGTCAAACTCATAAAAATATATTGTTAAACAAATATATAAATAACTATATAACTATACCTTTAGAATCGAAATTCTACGTCACTAGCTATTTTATGACCACATGGTTTTTTTTGACAAAACTAAATAAATCGAGAAATCAAAAACATTCGCAATAGTAGTATCTATTTTAAATATAAAGTCAAGATCAATCCAAAATCATAATTCAAATTATATCCTATTTGTGCAGTGCAATATATAGAAAATGCAAAGAAAAAAAAATGGTGACTTATATTATCCAAAGATTACGTTAAAATTGTTAAAATAGTTATGTACTAGTAATGGATGTGTTAAATTTGAATTCAATAATAAACTATTTCATGTGAAAAACGATAATGAGTGAAGAAAGTCTGTCAGCCAATACAGCTAATACATGCTATATTACTATTAGTATATTATTTATGATAATATTATTGCTAGGTATTGAAGTAATTTTTTTTTTTTAATTGAACTTAATCTCGGTGACTATAGCCATTACCTGTTGTGGTAAGATTGGTACGTTAAGGTGTTGTTATGATAGATAATCAACACGTGTATGTGTGGCAAGGTTTTAACTACCTCTTATAAGAGAAGTACTAGAAAATTGAAAACTGAAAATGTCTGTAAACAGCTCAAAACGAAGCAAAATATTTTCAAAATGTTATGGTGTATAGAAAATGAAAATACAAACATTCAGTGGACTGTTCAGGTATTTACAGTTTTTTGTTTTTGAATTACAATCAAACAAGAAAATCGCTACATGAGAAATCGAGTGAAAATTCAATGTTGTAAACATTTGAATTTCGAACGCTCACAAAAATTTAATTTGGCTTTGCGGTAGAGATTTTTTTTTTGAGGAGTCATGTATTACATTTTAAAATTATAGATTAAAAAAAGAAACATTTTTTATGAATTTATAACTCAAAATAATTTTGCACATTCTCGTGATTTTTACGTATTTTGTCAAAATTTGAACTTAAAATGCTAAAAATGTATAAATATAATAAATATTATAATAAAAATAATTAAAAATAATTTTCATATAAAATAGTACAAAAATTTAAAGATTACTAAAAAATTTAGAAAATAATGCTTTAAGTTTATTCTTTCCTAAAAGGGAATTGAACTTAAATGCGTAGTGAGGAAACTTCTGGGAAATCTAAAAACAATCTTCATCTTATAATACCATCTGTGTCATATTTCAATTTAAAAAAGTATAATAGTATAATTTTGGAGCATTTGTTCTACTACCTACATGGCTACATACCTATACATGCCTACCTATTACATACAAAACCTTAAATATAAAATAATATGTCATTGTTATAAAAACAATCTATATTTCACAATCTTAAAATCATTGATATCCAAGCCGAACTTTAGATAAAATATATACGTATTGACGTTCAACATGTTTTAATGTCTGTTTCTATTAAAACATTTTTTGGTATAGATAGAATCAAAATCTTTACTCGAAAAAATGTTTTTGTATTTCATGTAGAAAGCGACATTACACACTTCTGTCTACTGCAATATCAAATACCATTGAGTCTATATATATGTTTTATACCATCTATACGTCTTATAGTATTTTTTCCAACATTCTTTTAAAAGGTATAAATTATAATTTCTAGACAGAATGTTATTTTTGAGAGTTTGATACATGTTAGTCAAATATTATTTTCAAAGTAATGTAAAATTTATTTTAATAATAATTTTTATATTTCTTGCATTATAGATACACAGTAATCATTGTTTATGAAAATAAAGTGTAAGCATTCATACATACATCCATTTAATTGTATAATAATAATATGTCTTATTAGTTATTTCAGTAAAAATATATATTTTAGGGTCTGCCAGAAGCAATGAATGTAATATTGTTTTTACTTTAATGTGTGTGTCAATATATTGGGCCAGTAAAATTGTTTTTATTTTAAACTTTGAGAGTGGTTTCTTGGTAGAAAATTGGGTCTTGTTGGTACTATTACCTATATCTTAGAGATCAAAGTAAGAAAAAGTAAAGTGAATTTCAAATAAGTAATAATATACCGAGAATAACAAAAATAAAAAATTAAAGTAAAACGGGAATTTATATGCAAGCCTAGTATATTTGAAAGAATAGAGTTTGTTGTAACTCAAAAACAAATAACTGTAGATACTTGAAACATTCATCGGATGTACATTGTACATATTATCATTTCCTACATATTGTAGAATTTTTCTTATATTCTATTTATAGGCGTATAGCTATTTAAATGCCCATAAAAAATATACACTGGGTCAAAAAGTTTGAAAATTAAAAAAATAGATGCTCGTTATTTTTTTGTAAGTGTTAAGGTTAGAATTTGGACGAAATTCATCAAAATTAAGAATATTTGCAAATTATTTTGTAGTTTCTGAAAATCTTTAGTATAATTATTATTTATTTGGTTTTAATTCAAAAGTATTTTTCGTGGGGATTTGAAACTTTTACGTACCTACCAAGTATTACTATTATATTTCATACTATACACAATGACATTTTCAAAATATTAATGAACATTTTATGCTATTGCTTATTTATAAAACGAACTCATTCACTCCATTCTACGGCAAGTCGGTATTGAAGCAAAAAGTTATAACATTAATATAAACGATATAAATATATAGGTAGGTACTGTTAAAATAATTAAATATAATAAAATATACAATTTTTTCGGGAAAAATCAATTCTGCCAACTAATTTACATTTACCAATAGTAAAATACATTTTTTTAGTACAATATAAATATATCATAAAATATACTTAGAAGCTTAGGCTGAAATACCTAGGTATATGTCTTCGCCAGAATCATTTACGTATGCAAATATTTATCATTGAATTACAATTTAAGACTTACATAGTTACATTACATCAACAATGAGATACATTCGACACCTACTGTATATAGTAGTGCGGATACTTGTCCGCTTTTATTTTAATAAAGAGTTTATTCAAATTCTGATTTTTATACCGTTCAAATAAATAGTGTACTGAGATTATGCCAATTGCCCATTTTTTTTTAAAGAGAATCACACTGTTTTCTGTAGATTTTTAATTAGATGACTTTTTAAAAATGATAATACTTCTAAGTTTGAATTAATAGTTTTTGAGTTATTTAATGGGGCTATGATGATTTAATAATTTTTGTAATTTATATCAATCCACCAACATTTTATACCCAGTAAAAGTTGTCCGAGTATAATAAAATATACTAGGTACAGTCTATAGATTCAATATGAAATCCATTTTATACTAATGTAAACCCATTTTAAGTACTATAATTACCCTTAGTATATAAAAATTGTAATAACTCAGATGATAATCATTTGAATTTTGATTCCAATAAATCAAAAATTTCAAAAAAATAATTTACCTTACAATATTTTATAGTAAAAAGGTTGGATCTCATTTGGAAAAATAAGTTTGTATCCCCACGAGTCATAGGACGTTTGTTATGAAATGTTTTTAAAAATGTATATTATTGAAAATATGGTACTTAAAATAGATACTTAAAAATGTCATGGTTCATAATTTGAAAAATGCATTATTAAAGGTAGGGGGAAAGGGTGAGAATGCTTAGTGAATGGTGGATCCCTCTGTATACGATATACATTTTATATAAAATTAGTTTTTAGTTTTTAATTTTTACAAAATATTTTATCTGAATTATTATTTTTTGATTCTTGACAAAGATAGATTGAATTTACTGATTTGTAACAAAGAATATTTCAATGACGAGAAATATATACTATAAAGGTAGAAGAAACAAGAGGTTTACATTTTTTTCCCAGTCCGATCAAATAATTGAGATTATAATATAATAGCCGCAACCCTAAAAGCGTTTTTCGTTTCAGTGATTTGACGTAGGCATCTAATATTTAAACAAGACTAAATTAAACTTTTCATCAGCCCAAAATATAGAAACATTATTACGACTCGTCACGTGTCGGTTCAACTTGACAAAATCGATTTATCAATGTAAATTATAATATTTTGTATTTATCCAAACGTTATTGCCGTTGGCTTTTTTTTTTAATAAATATTTTAAAAATTATATATAGTAATCTAGTACCTATATAGATTATAGAGTGTACAAATAAAACTATTTTAAAGAATATATATATATTTAGACATTATTAATTTTTATACTTATATAAATGTTAGTAGATACGTATAAAATAGAAAAATTCAAATTCAAACTTATAAATTATACAAGTATTTATTTTATATGCTAACTAGCCGACCGGCCACAGCTTCGCTCGTGATTGGTTGTTTATTTTGCCTTCGGACGATGATATGTATAATTTTTTATTCAAATATTATCGCTTATTGTGATTAATATATATATAAACTTTATGTTTTTATATATGCATTCAATATTACAATATAAAGAATTTAAATAATAATTTCTAATGATAACATTTAAAAAATGTCTAGACTCAACCAATTACCATTTTGGTTGGCTACTTTTAACATTTTATAAATTTAATGAAATCAATACTTATTTATTATTGCTTAGTCAAGAATATAAATTTGTTGAATAATTGTTTGTTCGTTTTGCTTAGAAATGTTGAGACTAAATAATTCTTGACCTCATAATGTAAATTATTCACTCGATGAATTCAATTCAATTTAAATTACCAAACTTCGATAGTCAAAGTCACTCCAAACTAAGTGCGTTGATAAAAAATTGTGTTATTTTTTTGAAAGAATCAGAAATATTTGTAATTAATATATACAATTTAGTAATTGTTTTTGAGTATAGTTTTAACATCCAAGTGGCTTAAAGAAAATAGTCAAGGCAATTAGGCATTTTAAATAAATACATTATATTTCACAATATTAAAATTCCGTTAATAACATTTTATTTATTCAGCAAATCGTACAGCATAACATATGGTATTTAATCTAATATTGCCATTAAATTTGTATTATGAATTTCGTAAATTTTATAATTTAAATCAATTTAATAATAAGCAACAATTTATTGTGTATATTTTATTTGATAACCAAATTATAAATGTATAAAGCTTAATAAATTGTTACAATAGTCGTATTCCAAAAACAACCTTTAATAGATAGGTACGTGAAGACAAAAATGAAAACACGTTATTATATATTTTAACTTACTATTCATTCAATTACTTAGGTAATTAATATTTCCTGTGTATTATGATGTATACGAGTAGGTATGTAATAATATACCCATTGACAAATATCAGAAAGTTTTGTTTTAAATTTTTTATTTAAATAGAAATAGGTAATAATATATATTCATCACTTTAAAATAATAATATAGCTAGATAATTACTAGGTACTATCTAATACAGAGAATAACGAAGCTTGTTACGTCTAAGGGGCATTGGTCCATACCCCATCTTTATATCATCATACATGATACATGTATCTTTTACATCGATGTTTAAGATATGTTTAAATATTTCAATCAGTAAAGTAATCATTTTTAGGCTTTATTATACTGTACATACTTTTAATGAATATATTATAATTTATAAAAAAGGGTTAATGTTCTCAATTCATAGCTCCATATTGGTATTTGGTAGATACATTCATAATCTTATTTGAAAAATAATATTAGCAGCTACTTAAGAATTTGAATATTATACTATTATCAGGTTATGTCTAATAATATTTTAGGTACCATGACAAAGCTACCTTTATTTAAGACTAAATTAAACGAGTAATAGTTATAATATTATATGAATCTATGGTAATAATAAAACAAAAACTAACAAAAACGACTTCTATATTGAAAAAATGAAGACTTATCAACCAGAAGTTGGAGGTGAATATACGACTGGGTACTTAAAGACACTTATAAAAACTAAAGAGTTACATAAAGATTTAGAAAAAATGGAGTTTCTATCTACTGTATTAACTAATCCAGATTTAAAATTCTACGCGATTTCGGATACCGTGCAAAAGGTCGATCGGAATCACAAAGTTGTACCAACAATAAGAAAATTTAAATGAAAATATATCACTCCAAATAGCAAATATATGAGTAAAAAAAACACTAAACAGCTTTATCAAAATACATAATACATACTATACGTATCGATATGTATTATTGTTTAACCACAAAATCAATTGGATACTTGGAAATTGGAATGTCCTTAAAAACTGTATATATTGTACAAAATATGTAAATATAAGTTATTTAATATGTACAGAGTTTACCAATTTCTGTGTGACAAAAATGGTAGTGATCGCGTAAGAACAACATAATCCCTACCATTTTATCAACATGAAATTTGGAAGACCCCGTATGGAATTAACCACAACAAGTAACAAAATACCTATTGAAACTCGCATGGCGTTGTGTACCTATTAATTCGGTTTGCATGTGGTGAATTATGTTTGGTCCTTCAATTTTCATTGCGATAATATTTTGTTTTGAAGTTTAAATTATAAACATATATTGTGATGTTTTTTTTTGGTGAATTTTATTATCATCAGCTATACCGGCCTGTACCCATTATGTAAATATATAAATAGTATATGCCGACCTACAAGGTACCAAGAGGCAAGAACTCAATCCCCTAAACGACTAAACTGTCATAGGCATAATGCAATGATGATTGTATAAATGCAACTGCACGTCTGCACATACTGCCAGTTGCCACATAGGTATGCACAAATACAAGCTTATGAAGATCTCTATTGAAAAGTATATAGTTGATATAACATTTTTATTTATAAATTCGTAACAATAACTTTTATAATTTATTTATTTTTTAATTCTCATTCGGGGGACTTTGACCAATAGATAACATTTATAGGTAAGTAATAGATAACGGGATTATGTTTGACACCTTACGGTTCACATACAAATTTGTTGTTCAAGTGAAGTATTTTTTATGTATATAGGTAATATATATATATACACATATAATTTATAGATACCAGCTATACGTCTATAGGTAAACACGCAGGCTAAGAGTACGGTTATATATTATGGTAGGTAGTAGATACCTATATTGGTATATCTTAGGTATATTATGTAGTCACAAAGCTGCACAAAGTTTTAAGAATTTTATGGAGAACATCAAAAAAATATCGAAATCATGAAAAACGTACAATTAAAAAATGATAAACGCACCTTCGCTTATCTATTTGTTTTTAACATCTCATTTATAAAAAGATGGGCAAGTGGATGTCGCTCTGCTGTACAGTAGATAACAAGTGGGCCACTGTATAACGGATGGTATTAATTTTGAATTCAATGATATAATATCATTGTATAAGAAAAACGATTCTGAGCGGAGATGGTATGTCAGTCTAGGTATATGACATATTATATACTTATCTATGGTATTAAAAAAAAAATGACCTTTAATAGGAAGGTACCTATAATAAATTCCAAATTAACCATATCACAATATCCATTAGGTACATATAACGCGTTATACATCAACAATAAACCGTGATACTATCATAGATATATAATAGTATACTTTAGAAGTTTCAAGTACACACGAATAATATTATACAATCACAACAAAATAACTAAAATAGTTATTCTAGGTTTTTTAATATGTAACTTCGTCCAAATTTGAACTTAAAATTACTATAAAAATAAACTGTGCCTTTGTATTTTTTAGATTTTTTGGTAACAGAATTAACTACTTACGTGGAATCTTGTTTTAAATTTTCAATCCTTAGATATAAAAGTTTAACATTTTATACATTTTTAACAACAAAATAATTATTCAATTTTAAATTTGATAAATTTTGTCAAATTTCGATCTTTAAATGCTTATAAAAAAAAATTGTGCCTATGTATTTTTAATATTTTTCAACTGATATTGTAACAATATATCAGGAGCATTGAATTAAATTTTTACACTTTTTGGCCCAACAGAAAAAAACTTTATTGATATTTATAGAAAAAAAAACTAAAAAAATTTAAAACTAAAAATGTCCGTAAACAGCCCAAAAAGAGTCAAAATATTTCCAAAACTGTATGGGGTATAGTAAATGCTAATATAAACCTTAAGTGAAATTTCCATGTATCTACAGTTATTCGTTTTTGAATTACAACAAAATAAGAGAATCGCTACATGAGAAATCGAGTGAATATCCAATGTTGTAAAAATTTGAATTTCAAACACTCATAAAAATTTAATTTGACTTTCTTATAGACATTTTTTTTTTGATAAAGTAGATAATCTATAAGGATCTTGTATTACATTTTAAAATCTTAGATTAAAAAGAAAATTTTACGAAT
>NC_042494.1:106325801-106330453 GCF_005508785.2 Acyrthosiphon pisum
ATAGACAATAGTATATTTAAATGTTCTTAATTAATATATTTAACAAAATAGTAAATGCTTAAGTTTCATAATCATAAAATAATATTATAATCAATAATATAGATCATTATATTGAATTACTTGCTGTCTAACTGTATATTATTGATAAATAATGTCAAATAAAGAATTACGATAAAAGAATCGACCAGTTTTCAGTGCCACAACTACCTAGTGTACAAGATGCCCCAAATCGATGCGTTAAAATTAATTGTAAAGCTGTGGCTGAAGAGAACTAATTTAAATTGGGAGTAAAAAGGTGGGCAAGTGGATGTCGCTCTGATGTACAGTAGGTTACAAGTGGGTCACTACTCACTGTATAATGGATGGTTTTAAATTTGAATTCAATGATATAATATCATTGTATAAGAAAAACGATTCTGAGCGGAGACGGAATGCCAGTCCAGGTATAAGACATATTATATTATACTTATCGATGGTATTAAAAAAAAAATTGACCTATAATAGGTACCTATAACAAATTTCAAATTAATCATATCACAATATCCATTAGGCACTTATAAGTTTATAACGCGTTATACATCAACAACAAACAACCGTAATACTATCCTTCATAGATATATTATAATAGTATACTTTAGAAGTTTCAAGTACCCATGAATAATATTGTACAATACTACAATCACAATAAAATAACTAAAATAGTTAGGTTTTTTAATATGTAATTTCGTCCAAATTTGAACTTAAATTGACTATAAAAATAAACTGTGCTAATGTATTTTTAGATTTTTTGGTAACAGAATAAACTTTTAACGTGGAATCTTGTTTTAAATTTTCAATCCTTAGATATAAAAGTTGACCATTTTATACATTTTTAACTACAAAATAATTATTCAATTTTAAATTTGATTAATTTTGTCAAAATTCAATCTTTAAATGCTTATAAAAAAAAATTGTCCCTATGTATTCTTAATATTTTTCAACTGCTATTGTAACAATATATCAGGAGCCTTGTATTAATTTTTTATTTTTACCCTTCTTGGGCCAACAGATAAAACTTTATTGATATTCATAGAAAAAAAATAAAAAAATAGAAATATGAAATTGACCATAAACAAGTCAAAATATTTTGAAAATGTTATCAAGTATAAGAATTGATAAAATAAACATTCAGTGAAATGTTCATGTATCTACAGTTATTCGATTTTGAATTACAATAAAATAAGAAAATCGCTATACATGAGAAATCGAGTGAATATTCAATGTTGTAAAAATTTGAATTTCAAACGCTCATAAAAATTTAATTTGGCTTTCTTATAGACATTTTTTTTTTGTTAAAGGTAGATAATCTTATAAGGAATCTGGTATTACATTTTAAAATCTTAGATTTAAAAAGAAAAATTTTTACGAATTCTGAACTCAAAATAATTTGCTAATTTTCGTGATTTTTCCATATTTTGTCAATTTTTGAACTTTAAATGCTTATAAAAAAAAACTGTGACTAAGGATTTTTAATATTTTTCATCTGCCTTTGAAACAATATACTTGGAGCCTTCTATTAAAATTTAAATCTTTTTTAATCAACAAATAAAATTTTATTGATATTTTTAGAAAAAAAACCAAAAAAAAATGGAAAATGAAAATGTTTCTAAACAGTTCAAAATAAATCAAAATATTTTGAAAATGTTATCGTGTATAGAAAATGGAAATATAAACAACCATTGAAAATTTCATGTATCTAGGGTCATTTGTTTTAAAGTTACACCAAAAACCAAATTCAATTTTGTGAAAAATCGATTTTGCGTAAAAATTCCCGTTTTTCCTTAATTTTTTAATTGTTTTTCACGGCGCTTTTGAAAATTACTGGGAATTTTAAATTTTGACCTCCCCAATGCACCAACGATATTCACTTTCCAATCGAACAAGATACTGAAGTTGATAATCGAAGCATTATTTCGACTACTTATCGTGTACACAGACACAAAAATTAAAAAATTAAAAAATTAAAAAAAAAAAAAATATAAAAACACACATCATTGTAAAATCAATACATTCATCGTTCCACTCAGAATCTAAAATAATAAAGTAGGTAATACTATTTATTTATTATAACCATTTACTATAAGTAGGCCACTATATACAATGTGTATATTATACATAACTATACGAGAAACAAACTTTTATTGTGGCATTATATATATTGATGAAATAAACTCTGATGTTAGTTCAGCTTCTTTCAAAACAAAAGGTAAAATTTCTTTAAACAGCATTACCCACTTATTGAGTCTTGAAAATATGCTGACTTTTTTTTAAAAGTTCATAATCGAAAATTAAACTGTATTCCTAAAGAATAAAAATTGAAAATCATCATAAAATAAGAATAAAATGGTATAATTATTAAATTTTGTTTAAAAACTGAATAATAAAAGTTGAGAGCGTTGGGGGCGTGATATTTAAAACTTAATTAAGCACAATACCTAAGAATTGGGATAAAATACAAATTTCCGGTCTAATAAGTAATAGCAAATAGCAATGATAATAAGTATTGTGTAATAGGTGTGCCGTTATTTTATTTTATTATCAAAATCATCCTTATAAAATGACTTTTATACTTTTATTACTTAGATAAAATAGTGTCTCTTAATATTAGGAAAAATGGTTTTGAAAGTGGAAATATTATTGTCAGTAATATCCATGCTTAAGAACCTAATACGTCTTATAGGCTATGGGAGGAGGGCAGTAGGATGGAGACCTCAACTAATTATTTAGAATTTGTAGAGTACCCCTTTTATTTATTTTAAAGAACGAACGATACGATACATCTTTTTGCATTTCTTTACTATTCACAACATACCTACTAGATATCTAGATATCATCATTTATCTCATTGATTATTTCATTAATAATAATTATTGTAATTTAAAAAATATATATTTCAGTTAGCTAGCCATTTGAGAAAGACATTTTTTTGTTAGCTTCTTCCATTTTTACTTTTCAAGCATCTTCTTCAACAACAATAGATACTAATAGGTAATTTTAATATTAAATACTTGGATATACCAGTGGTGTCGCGAAGGGGGGGCAGAGGGGGCAATTAACCCATCAGATATAATCCAAGGGGGACAAAAGTATAATTTTGCCCCCTACTACATTAAAATTAAAGGGTATACAATTGTAAATTACGTTCAATTTGAACATTTACGTATTCAAAATTGGTCTCATTTTCATGAATATATGAATGTGCCTAATAACATTATTATTATAACATATAGGTACATACCTAATAAACATATTAATTAGTAATTTTTATTTATATATTGTTACTTTTGAATATAACTTCAGGTATAAAGTAAATATGTTTTGTGTTTCGTTTCAATATATAAATGTCTAAATATAATGTATTCATATTTATATTATACAATGATTATATCAATACATTTATATAATTCTTATATTATAATATATTACGTATATCAACATTAAAAGTATTAAGAAAGGTTTTCTGTTATAAATCACAAATAAATATATGATAGTTGTTAGGTGTTATAAGTTTTGCCCCCCCCTCATGAAAAATAGTTCCTGCGCCACTGGAATATACCATATATACAAAATTAGCCTGATTAATATGATAGTCAAATATTCAATATGAGAACAGAGTGTAACCGTGTAAGGAGGTTATTCACAAATTTTCAAGTAGATATAATATATCTACCGTTTGACGTTTTCGTGAGTTAAAACGCTCAAACAAATTACCATTAGTTCAAAAAATTAATTAATATTTTAATTTTTTCTACTAATTAAAAAAATGATTCTTTATCAACAATAAAAAGAATTTAACTTAAAGTAAATTGTTATGCTTATAGTTAAAAAAATTTGAATGTTAATTAACGCCACCTACAATTATAATATAAGTAATCAGTAATCACTAATCAGTATTTATAAATTGAAAAAATTAAAATAATATTTTCTACTGCATACTACTACATGCATAATACCTATTCATATTGACTTTTGTTCAGTTAATCCGTAAATGAAATAAACCTATGTATATTTTAAAAAAAATGGTATCCTGTTTTTACGGGACCCCTATAACGAGTTTGCGTGATTTTAAACTGGGCCCGACAAAAAAAAATGTTCAAAAGGTCTATTCGTAATTTTGTAAACTCTGCCATTATTTTTTTCAGGTAAAAATAATTAAACCTATGTAAAAAAACTTGGCTTGAATATAAAAGATTTGCCTGGTCTTCTCATACATAATTGCTAATTAGTATTTACTTTATAATATTTTTGAGAACCATTAAGCATTATTCAGAGGACACCATCACGAGTGATTCTTATTATTTATTATACTGTTTATTTTGTATATAAGTTTCAATTTGTATTACTATACATTTGGTTATGACGGATATCAATATTATACATTCTTAAAAATCTACTATAATTATAAAATTGTTGGTATACATAACAATTTTATAAGTCATTAGATTATTTTTTTTTATGAGAGGAAATAAAAAAAAATAATTTAGTAGTAAAGGGGTTTATTATTGTTAAATAATTGTTATACACAGTTTCACTTCCAACTGCGTTGGTGGTGTAATGGTCAGCATAGTTGCCTTCCAAGCAGTTGATCCGGGTTCGATTCCCGGCCATCGCAT
>NC_042494.1:106331673-106335241 GCF_005508785.2 Acyrthosiphon pisum
TAGCAATTGTAAAATATTAAAAATACATAGGCACACATTTTTTTTATAAGCATTTGAAGTTGAAATTTTGACAACATTTATCAAATTTAAAATTGAATAATTATTTTGTAGTTAAAACTGTATAAAATGTTCAACTTTTATATCTAAGGATTGAAAATTTAAAACAAGATTTCACGTAAATATTTAATTCTGTTACCAAAAATTCTAAGAAATACATAAGCACAGTTTATCTTTATAGTAATTTTAAGTTCAAATTTGGACGAAATTACATATTAAAAAACCTGGAATAACTATTTCAGTTATTTTGTTGTGATTGTATAATATTACTTGTGGGTACTTGAAACTTCTAAAGTATACTATTATATATCTATGATAGTACCACGGTTTGTTGTTGATGTATAACGCGTTACCTGATGGATATTGTGATATGATTAATTTGGAATTTATTATTGATACCTATTATAGGTCAATTTTTTTTTAATACTATAGATAAGTATACCTATAATAGGTATGTCTAATACCTAGACTGACAAAACGTCTCCGCTCAGAATCGTTTTTCTTATACAGTGATATTATATCAATGAATTCAAATTTAATACTATCCATTATACAGCTAGTATAGTAACTAGTGACCCACTTGTACCCTACTGTACAGCAGAGCGACATTCACTTACCCACCTTTTTTAATTTAACGATCAAATTTATTAATTTATTAATTTGTTATAAAACTCATGTTTATAATTATTTTAACACTTGATTTATTTATATAAATTTATATACGGCATTTTACTCTAATAAATACATTTTAGACGATTTATTATTACTAAGCAATAATGCCGTAAAATTTACTTACGGCGTATATCCTTAATACATAAAAGTATTAACAGCTTAAATTGCTTAGTAATAACATAAAAGTAACTTTTATTCGTTATTCGTGTTTTATACTAAATCAAATAGACTAACAAATAATAAAGGTATAATAAAATGAAAAATACAAAACTGCATTTTTCTCAAAACCAATAATTTGGTTTTTACGGCACTTTTGCTTATCAGGGCAGTATAACTAAATGTTCGCATTATTTTCTGCACGTCAGAAACAGTATTTTTATGTGTTATCTGTAATTAATAATTATAAACTAAAGCGTTATGATAGGTAATCAATGTTATTAACAAATTATTGCCAGGTTGACGGACACATAAACAATTACTAAACAATTGTATTGATCAATAGTGAACTAATGGTCCCTTAAACTTAATTTAGCAGCCTATAATTAGCTCATTAAATTTAAGTAAACCATTAAATTAAATATTAATACACTTTTATGCAACCTGGAAATTGGAATATTATGTAGGTATTAAACATTGTGAAAAGTTTACAATTATATTTCAAAAACTGGTAACGTTTTCAAAAATATTTTTTAAACATGATTTGAAGTCATTATAAAACAACATTTTTTATAAAAAATAAATTTTTATTTATTTATTGTTATTAATATTTTGAAGTTGTTATTTTTGTAATGATTAGACGTATGTTTTATTTCACAACCTAAAGCAGGGAATTGTTTAAGAAATATTTATGTACCAAGGTATAATTTAGTTTTGAATAAGTAGTTAAGTTTTAGTAAGTATTTACAGTTTGTGAAGTACAGTGAATGGATTGGAAATTGGAATGGTAGACTACAAGAGTGGGCTGAAATGTTGATCCATTACTCCTCATATTATCTAACGTCTTGAACACAATTTGTGAGACTGTAGAAGACACCGTTTGTAAGTTGTAAGAACTAAGAATTACAAATTATAATATACCTGTGGTTAAGCCAAAAATTGAGTAGGTACTTCAAGTCAGACTATAACCGTTTTAGCATTATAACGGAGTCCATGGGAGATTAGGTATGTGCCACACCTTCTCCACACCTTCACCTTCTCCTTCTACCAGTCATCTTCAAAATTTCCTTCACAAACATTGTAATATTATATTAATCAACCTCTCGTGTATTCAGAGCCGCAACTACACCAATTTGGGCCCGTGTGTAAATAAAATGGATGGGCCCCCCTCACTCTTGAAAATTAAAAAATTAACTTCCCAGACAGCAATTCCATAACTTTGATGTTCTGATAAAGTTATATTCTAACTTTTCATGAAATATTTTATGCATAAACTTGGATCATCGTTTTAAGAACATTCCATGATAAATAGTATATTATCAACGTTTTGATTAGTTTAAGAAAACGTTATTATTATAACATTGAGTATTTAATTTAATATCAAAGTTCTGAAAATATTTTGAATTCAATACTAGTAAAACGTTATAATTATATAATTACACAAATTTTATTCTTGTAATGTTATCAATTAAACTTCTACTTAACATTTTTATAATTTTATTTGTAATAAGTTTAAAGAAAATTATGATTTGTATGTTTTACCAACTCAATATTATCAACATTCAGAAAAAATTATGATTTGAAATTTGTACGAATATTAAATTTTATCTTTTTAATTTACCGTTAAAGTATCAAAATCACGATGATCACTCCACTCAGTGGCGTAGACAAGGGGGGACGTGGAGGTCAGATCCCCCCATTGGCTATTTATTACCTTAGTAAAAAGTTTTGAAATGGTGGGGGATTTGACATTTTTCCCCTCCCATTTGGCTATATATGTCGTTTTTTTTATCCCCCCACCCCTTTCAGAAACCATGTCTACGCCACTGACTTCACTCATTGGCACGACTGTACGAGGCCAGTTGCACCGTCTCTGATTAAAGTTAACCCGAGTTTAATCGGCCGAATTTGCCTGATTAAATATCTGTTATCAGTTGATTAAGCTTAATCGAAGTTTAACCGTAGACGGTGCAACTGGCCCTAAGACAGTCGCAACTCGCAATGGCGGTAAAAATTGTTCTCGAAGAAAGTTGCGCTGCACCACTACGTATTGGTACTACTGTCGCTTTGCACACACCGTATAGGCATACACGGTTTTCGTAATTCAAATTCCGCGCCATTTGAAACCCGGGTAGCGGTCATCGAGAGACAGCGTTTTATCACGGAACAATCGCCAATAATCAACTGTTTATCAAACATAGGATTTCCGTTACGGGGGACCGCATGATATTTTACACGATATAGCTGGTACCTACATCATTTACCTACATATCGTGATATAATATTAAAAAATTGAAAAATACAAATTACGATTTAAAACTTACATCATCTAAGCAACAAACAGCAAATAATGGTAATTGGCTGGGGTACAGACAACAGACGACGTAGTTCGTAAAGAGGTCAAAAACCAATTGATTGTGGGGGGAAAGTAGAGCATATCTTGAGGGTAGAGCACAGTCTTGTAAAAGATACTTTTGAAAAGTATTCTGCAAGTACAGCGATACAGATACTTATTTTCAAAAGTATTCAAAATACGTGACTGAATACTTGAAAAAAAAGTATTTAAGTACAAATACAAATATTTTTAAAAAGTATTTACAGATATAGGTACTTTCAAATACTTTTTTTTTAAATGTGTTGTACTGTTGTCTTTCGGTGCCAAAATGTTGATTACGAAAAAATC
>NC_042494.1:106335780-106355045 GCF_005508785.2 Acyrthosiphon pisum
AATCAACATTTTGGCACCGAAAGACAACAGTACAACACACACTAAAAGCACGAACGTACAAGTACAACGTACAACCTACCCCATGCACCTGCAAGAATAAATACTCTTATAAATGCGCGAAAAAAGTTCAAAATAAATTACGAAAAAACAAATTAACAGAGGTATAGTATAAGGATACGTTAGGATATACGCCAAAAGACATGTAATCCGTTTTAAACTATTTAGCACCCCGATTACGGGGTAAATAATGGTTCTACGCGTATCAACCATGGACCACTTTTGATTCGTTTTGTATTGAAATACTATGATTTCGAATTTCAAAGATACCGAATGAAAACTCAAATTCCAAAAATTACGTAAATCCAAAAAAATATTGATATACAAACAAACGCGGACAATCATAAATCCCGAACCAAAAGTCAGATATGTTCCAAAGCGGGACCAATCGAACCAGGACGATGAGCCCCATAAGGAGGTGTACTAAAAAAACCGAATACACTAAAACCCTGAGTCAAGGTGGAGGTACCTAACACGAAAACGTGAAGATTTCGAACATTGAAAGCCCCGATAGAGGGGTAAACACTACTCCTATGGTCCCGACACAAGACGAGGCTTTTTATCGGCGACTTCCAAAATCACAGAATCTCGAGTTTCAGAAACTTCGAACAACACCTAAAGATTTTTCCAAAATATCTTGGGGGGGGGGGTCAAAGGTACCCCGACAATGAGAGGACTTTTTGGGGGGTCTTAAAACAAAACGTTTGGTTAAGAAACGGTGCACCTAAGTTAAAACCCGGCCGAGATATACTTAACTCAAAAACAGGGGGGAGGGGAAAATTCTTGTATGTTAAGCACTTAGCCGCCCCCACCCATAAGCCGTTAACAAAATAGCTCTAAGGCGGTCTGTGACCGCTGAATCGCGACAATTATTTCGTCGCTAACACAGGTTAAATAGAAAAAGATTAATTTTAAGTACAAAATAAAACTAATAAAAATAAAATCATAACTCCCGAGCCATAATTCGGATAACCTCGGTATTGGTGCCAATCGATCCGGGAACACATCCCCGGAAGAAAAAAGCCAACAGCACGGAAAATTTTGGCGGTGTAGTGGAAAAACCAACAAAAAAAACGTAAAATACCCAATTTTCAACGACTTTTGCGCCTCCCGCCATAGCATTTGGGATTTGGGGGGCTAAAGCCTTACTTTTATAATATTGAATAAGCTTAAAACAAAATGTAGAAAATGTTTGGGGGTCTATGGACATTTTTGGGGGGCTAAGCACCTAAATCCCCCCCTATTTGCGCCATCCCGAGCCAATTGATCTACCGGTATTTTTGTAATAAGAAACAAGAAGTTTTACAATATTATAATTATTGTCTGTGTATAATAATATATTATATTATTTGTATATTATACAGCATACATGAAATAATATGCTTCAAGTCTTCAACAATAACAATAACAATAACGCAGCTACACTGTGTATATAACAACTATAACCAGGTTTTCTTATCGTGATTCGCGGCCCAGACCGTTTATAAATAGTAGTAATAACACTAGATACTGGGTGAGATACCGACGATGAAAATAATAGTCAGTACAAAAACAATATTATTTAATAATAAACCAGTGTTCCCGTATGTCAACGATTACTAATAGTAATGTACTATAATTATCGATTATCATATTTTATCATAGTGATTCGGCAACAACATCTATGTCCTATGAACAGCTTACAAGACACAAGTTACAGCTGGGCACAGGCCGCCATACTCCGTTCGCCTTTCAGCAACTGATCAACGTGTTACGCCTGTGTTTTTAGTGTTTTTACTTTTATTGTTTGCCGTTTACTCTAGACCGCTGACCGATCATTTTCTGTTTTATTTTTTTAAATTGTGTGCAATAAGAAGCAATCTTGGTAAGTTGGAACATGGAATTACTCAATATAAATCATAAATATTACATTAAAATATTTTGTTGGAGGACTGTTTATAGGTACCCAATCATTATAGACTATAGTTAAATATTTTGGCTAAAATAGTACAAGAATCGTAATACATGTCTATAATATATAGTATCTACATACACTTATGTACACTAACACACCTGACCAGTCCACCCCTGACTTTTGAAAACAATAATATAGTTTGTGTTTGAAAATCGTTCCGAATTATTGTCACAGAATAGATTCTATTCTGTGGTTTTATCATGAATTCGGTGAGATTTAAAAAAAAAAACACATGAACGAACTCTAATAATGTTAGCTGAAACATAACACATACACCTCGTAGACCGTAGTTGAATAAATGTAAATTAATTCTAATAGGTACATCTTTTTCCATAGGCATCTGTAGTAAGTATCTACATATTGATAAACATTTTCACTGATTCTGTTAAAAAAATGGGTACCTATAAAGTTTAAACTCCCAATGTAATTCAATATAATTACTGGTCAAACAAGTAGGTACTACTTATAATATTATTTTTTTCATGATTTTTATTAGGTAGATATTTGTCTGCTCATTAGCGACCTGCGGTATCCAAAAATCAGATTTGTTGCAAGCCTTTTGTATTTTAGTATATCGTAAGTAATAAGTATACAATACATTAATTATAATAGGTAGCTATTTTATTATTATTAATTAGATAACTTAAATATAAATATGAAAATAATATATTATTATAAATTTGAATACTATAGTTAATTGTTTATACAGTTGGCTATACTATTTTTGATACAAATGCATACATAAATAGATATTAATATAGACTATAGTGTATAATACCTGATATAGTATAATACTAATACTCAACAATAATGTTGACCAAAAAATTCATCAATTTAGTAATATATATTATTATCTAGGTACCTGGGTATAATATTTAAATGTTTAATCATGTTTTCATAAAAAAAAAAACAACAAAAGTATGAGTACAATCATCAACTTTTTTAGTAAAATTATTTTTGGTTAAAATTCATATTTTACAATTTAAAAATTAAAAAAAAAAAAAAAACATACATCCAGTGGCGTGTAACATAGGGTCTAAGTGTTGCTCAGGCAACACCTTAAATATGGGTGGGTGGGTATTGATGGAAGAAAAATAAAACATTTTATGGGTCGGTATAATGCAGTATTATGAGGGGCAGGTCACTTAAAATTATTTGAGCAACACCATTTTTTTTTATGATACACGCCGCTGCATACATCAGACAATTAAAATTAAACTTATTTATTATTATAAGTAAGTATTTATTTATAAAGTATTGTCATTTGTTATTTTGATTTGATTAAACTAAAAATGTACATTTTATATTTATTCACCTGTATTGCAGGGTACATATTTTTTTCAACTTATTTGTACATTTATTATGTCTTAAATAAGTATATAGACCTAAATTAAAGATAGGTATTTATAGTTTACGATTTTGTAATTTATTTTAGCAATTATTGTATATCTATATTATTAATATTTATAGTAAACGTTAAATCTAATTAGCTGACAATAAACATAAACTTTCAATTCTATTTAGTATTTATAACTAGTATAATAACCTCCTTATAGGTTTTTGTATTACAATTTATAATAATTACTATTTATTGTACAGTTTTATTAAGAGCGAATAATAGGTATTAATTTTATACATGTATATTATATTATTAAATAGACATTTCCCCCCTTTTTAATATTAATTTTCCACTTTAATAACTTTTTAATCATACTGTTGAATACCTATTGTTAGAATCATTAACATATTATAATAATGTTTTTTTTAGTATTAATATGATTAAAAGTCAACGGACTAAAAGGCGAAAAATCAGGAATGATCTTATGCCATTCAACAATAACCCATCTGAAAATGATCCTCGTATAAATTTGATCACCACTGATGATGAGTTAACAACCAGAGAACTTTTACCATGTCAATCTATTCAAAATAACAATATATTAGTTTTAATACCAGAAGTTGAGCCCGAGGTTGAGCCAGTAAGGTTATCAAATGATCTGCCTATGCCTACTTCTACTACATTGCCTGAAATTGTTGAAGAATCAGAAAACATTAAGGATTTTATTGCATCTTGGGCTATTCAATATAAAATTCCACATAATGCGCTTAATGGCCTTTTATCTGGTTTAAAAAAACATGAATGTTTCCAAAGCCTCCCACTTGATGCAAGAACTGTTTTATGTACTCCAAGACAAATTTCTAAAACTATCAAAACTATGAATCCTGGTATTTATCACCATTTTGGTTTGGCGTCGGGTATAAAAAAATATGCCCCAGAAAACTTATTAGAGTTGAAAATCGCTATCGGAATCGATGGGTTGCCCTTGAGTAAAAGTAGTGGAAATCAGTTTTGGCCAATATTGGCATATATTATTACACAATGTTCAACCAAAAAAGTTTTTCCAATAGGAATTTATTATGGCCAAAGTAAACCAGAAGACAGCAATGAATTTCTTTCTGAATTTGTCATAGAAGCTGAAGATTTGATAACAAATGGAATTAGAATAAATAATGTTATTAAAAAAATATCTATAAGTTTCATTTGTTGTGATTCTCCAGCTAAAGCATTTGTTTTACGTGTTAAAACCCATTCAGGATTTCATTCATGTACCCGTTGTTTCATTGATGGTGATTATCAAAAAAACAGAGTTTGTTTTCCATACTCTAATAGAAAATTTCCTTTAAGAGATCATAATTCAGTTATAAATATGGTGGATGAAGATTATCATACATCTGAATTACCTTCAGTTTTAACAAAATTAAATGATTTTGATTTAGTAAAATCATTACCACTTGATTATATGCATTTAGTCTGTTTGGGGGTAATGAAAAAGTTATTGTTGCTTTGGAAATCTGGGCCTTTAAAAACACGTTTGCCCTCTAAAGATATTAAAAGTTTGTCAAAATCATTATTGGCATTAAATACCGATATTTCATCAGATTTTGTTAGAAAGAGTAGAAGTCTTCTTGAAGTTGGACGCTGGAAAGCTGTTGAGCTACGATTTTTTTTACTTTATTCAGGGCCAGTTGTTTTAAAATCTATATTAAATAATAATGAGTGTTATTCTCATTTTATGTCTTTAAATATTGCGATGATCATACTTCTTAGCCCAAATCACAAATCACTAGTGGATTATGCCAGACATCTACTAGATTACTTTGTAAAACAATTTCAAAATGTATATGGAGAACACCTTGTATCACATAACGTCCACGGTTTATTACATCTATGTGATGATTATGATCAATTCGGACCACTTGACCAATGCAGTGCATTTGTTTTTGAAAATCATATGAAAGAACTAAAATCTTTTATAAGAAAACATGAAAAGCCACTGGAACAGATTATCAATAGGTATTCTGAAATAAGCTCAATTAATTTAAATACTTTCAAAAAGACACAATTATATTATGAGAAACCTATTCTTAAAAGACCTCACACAAATGGTCCTTTAATAGATAATATCGTCGGAGTTCAGTATAACAGTTTATTATACAGAAATGTTCATATTTCTATTAAAAAACAAAAAGAATCAGATTGTTTTATTTTAACAAACAGTGGAGAAGTTGTTAAATGTGTTAATGTTATAGAAATGAATAACAATATTTTAATAATTGGAAAACAAATATAATAATGTAACACCTTTTTTCATTGAACCAATAAATTCCAAAAAACTTGATATTTACTATGTCAATAATTTATCAGAAACATTAAATTGTTGGAACATCACAGAGATAAAAAGAAAAATGATGATTTTTAATCATGATAAAAAAATAATTGCGGTGTCAGTTATACATACTGGATAATAATAATTACTTCCAGGTATATATGATAATTTAATAAATTTTGTTAAGAAGGTATATATCGGTTATTCGGTTTACTTATATATGTTTAATAATTTTACTATCATGATTTAATTATAGATAAATATGGTGGTTTTAATATACAATAATAAAATCAAAAATACATACATTTAACTTTTATTTAATTTTATTTAATTTTGTTATATTTTTAATTAACAGATGGGTAGATGGGAAGTTGTCTGTTTTCTTAAAGATAACTGTATTGAAGCAGTGCCTGATACATGGGTCCAAAAAGATCTTTGTGCTTGGCCAAAGTCATCAAAAAATATAAAAAAGTTAATTAAAAACCGATACAAGCCAAATAAAACAGATTTTTTTTATTATCCAGCACGTATTTTGGGAACAAAAAACTATGGTACCAATTCTTTTAATTATTATTGCATATATTATTGTTATTTATAGTACCATATTATTTGTAATTTGTATAATATACTTAAAGTTGTTTTTTTTAGCAACATTAGCTGAAGCACAAGCCAAACTCTCAAGAGCAACTACAAATTCGGACTTGTCTACAACAGAAGATGAGATAAAAAAAAAAAAAAAGAAAACATTTAATTCATCTGCAGGATTAGTTGACATGCGTTTTCCACCACCTATGTATAAAGATTATTGCTCTAAAGGTTAGTTTTTAAATTAGGTACTATTAAAGTTTTGTTTTGTAATAATAATATCAGCATTTTAAGTATAATATATAAATACAAATTTAATGTTTAATTCCTATAGTAACAAAATCAAAACACGATGTTGAATCTATATTCAATGTTGACAATCATGAATCACTGAGTGATAATAATGACGATAATATTGCTGATGATAATGATGATTCAGATTGTGATCCAACGTGGGGAAATGAACGCTTCATAAGCAATAAAGGTATATTATTTATAGTATTTAAATGTTATAATTATAACTAATTATATTAAAATTAAATGCATTGATTCTATTATAACTTAAATTACATTTTTTTTTTTTTTTGTCACATTTATTAGGTAGTTATGATTCAAATTCAGAAGATAATATTTTGATCCAATCCTCATCAAACGCTGTATTTTCACCAAACACCCAAGTTTGGAAGGTCAATCATTTAAATAGATATGAACAAACTGAAATAGCACCGAATTTTCAAGGAGTGCATAAATCACCTGGAAAATGGAATATATCAAGTACTAACAACCAAACTGAAGATGCAGAAGCATTGAAACATGTAACAAAAACTTTGGTTTTGGATGCAAATAGTAAAAACCTTAGTATAAATGTGAATGATGGTAAATAATACATAAGTCAAACAAAATCTTCTAAAAAGAACAATATAATTACTATTATATATGATAAATATTTAACATTTAACATCAACATTTGATGGACCTTAATATTTTATTATATTTTAATTCATTTCAGGAGATAGCGTTACAACAAAATCTGCAGATAATTTTCATTCAAGTATTAATCCTGATGGTGGTGTGTTCATGTCTTCTCACGGTAATGTAAAATTAAATTCATTAATTACTGAATAATTTACTAATAATAATTATGATACTTAACACTCATTAAAAATATTTTAATACCTATAGCTATATGTTTAAATTAAACTATACCTAAACTTAAAAATAAAAAATAAATCAAGATTAGTATGATACCGATGTTTATTAATAGGAATTATAACTGGTATAGAAACTGGAATAAACAGTCTATTTAAATGAAATACCTATGTCAAGAAAATAATATCTATTATAACTTGAATTAATCGGCACCAATCATTTTACATTATTAATATTTGTTTTGTATATTTGTAGATTTTCAAAAGTTTACATTCACATCATTAACTCACTTAAAATATGACATGAGTGCTATGATGCATATTATTAAAGATACTAACGAAAAGGTGCAAGCACTAATGGCACAATCAAACAATAATTTTATATCGACGATTTCCCCAAAACAAAATTCAATTGATATGAACATATTCCCATTGACTAGTGATGATGAACTTATGGCAGTAGAGAACAAAATAGATGATACCCATTATAGAAATGAATTGGTTGGTAATAATGAAAAAAAATAAAATGTAGTTTTTTGTGTTGATTATACATTTTTAACTTATACTTCTATTGTGATATTGATACGATATAAGACATAAGTATATGTTTTTATAATATTCATAATTATAATATAATATAATATATTATTAACAAATATTAAATCTTTAATATTTTATTATTTATTTATTTTAGATTTGTAAATTATCGTTGTTGGTTGACAATAATAATTTAAACACCAGTGTGAGAAGAATTATTTCACGTTTGTGTGATGATACATTACTTTTAAGTTATTCACTAACTGGTTTCAAAAATAATAAGCCATTTGGAAGTCTTAAAATATACCAGGTGATTATTGGTAAGTACTCATGTATAACAAATGTTTATATATTTTAGTTTTTATAACTCTTATGATATCTATGTATAATGACCACCATTTTCACCAGCACTTAAAAGTTAAAACTAAATTCTTTGAAAATAAAATTAATACATTTTAATATGTGCAATACGGTAAACCATTTTGTTTTTTATTTATATAGGCTATATAATAAATAATTAGATTAGATTCAGAGCAATGAATGATAATATGTGTTTTAATTATTTTTGATATTTTTTTTGTATGCTTTTAAAGTTACATTTATTATTATTACATTTTATATACTCAAAAACATTTCCAAATGTAATGTTTTCGGCAAAAATTAATTTAACTTACTGTAATACTAATAACATACTAAAAGCTTTAATTGCAATATAAATATATGATAAATTATACTTATTAGTTATTCTATAGTAATATTGGCTAAGAACCATCTTCTCCCATAGTCGTTTTTTGTATATGCATTGATATATCATAGAATTCAAATTGAACACAAACATTATTAGTGACTTACTCAATGGTAAGGTACCAACACTCGATATCTATACTGTACAGCAGTACAATTACCTACCTAATTTTTAGTATTATTGTATATTTATATTTCATATTAATAATAATATATATTTATTTAAAGGTAATTTTCATGGTTCCTCTATTTTAGTTAAACATTCTTGCCCACGTAGTTGTATAGTTTGTTTTAAATCATTGTTTCTCTTACATCTGTAAATTTATTTTATTATATTTTGTATCATTTATTATAGCTCTTAAATATTCTTAGTGTATGTGCTTAAATAACCTATCATAAACTATTCTTTCTGAATAAATATTAGGTATAGCAACTCTCATAGCTTACAATTATTTAATTACACCTATATATAGTGTAATATATACAATAGCTACCAGACAAAAAAAGAATCTTTACTTATTTATAACCTTCAATGTGTTTGTCAATAATATTTGACCTGCTGATCATAAACAGCTATTGTTGCAATTTTACTTTATTTCTTTACATTTGTAATAAATCATTTAATTTGTTTTAGATGCTGTGAGATTAAATTTGCAATATGCTAAAGTACCTGATAAAAAAATTGATGTTCCACTTCGGGTCTGGTTGGATCATGCAAAATTCAGAATTAAGGAGAAAAATGAAAAAAAGAACAAAGATATTAAATTGATAAATTAAATAATTGTATTAATAAAATTATTATAAAAAGTTATTATAATAATAAAGAGATCTTAAATAAATAGTTTGTTTTACATATTATCCTTTTTATTCCAAACTTTAATATAGGTTGAGGTAACTTTCGAGCCCTCTCAATTTATGAGTATGGAAGTTGTCATAATATTAATTTAAAATAATATTTTACTAGTTTAAAAATGAAATGTTATATTTAGAATATTAACTTTATTAACATATTCTAAAATTAGATATAACTTTATAAAAATATTATAATAACTAATTTAATAATATTTAGAAGTATTGTTTTAAGAATCTTTTAAAATAATGTTTACAGAATCTTTTGAATTAATGTTTTAAGAATCTTTTAAAATAATGTTTACAGAATCTTTTGAATTAATATTTTAAGAATCTTTTAACGAAATATTAGGAGATTGTTACTTTTGTGGCCAAATAATTTTGTTAGAAGATTATTGGAACTTTGAATAATTATGTGGAAATGACAATAAAACTTTCTCAGAAGGTGATTGTTCGACTAAAAACATTCCTAGAAAGTTTTACTAATATTGGATTGCTGTCTGGGTAGGGGGTGCCACGATTTTCTATTCACTATGTTATTTTAATTATCGTGTGATTTTATCTTATTTACTGCAGGTTCAGATCATCAATAACACATTCAATTAAAGTTGCATTTTTGATCTAGTCCAACATTAAAATGATTTTATTTTACTGTATTGTTGTATTTATTTTTATCTTGCTAATTGAATCCCTAGCGCTCATTGTGCTATTTAATCAAAGTACCAATTCACGCTATTGACTAAATCAACAAGACTATATTCGTATTATTTTCTTATTGAGACTACTTTAGCCATTTGATCCGTTAATGCTTCCATTTAAAGTCCCAATACCTATATGCAAAACTCTTAAACGAAACAATAACTGATCAAATGTCTCTATTTCTTTCCTCGAGTGTTTAATTCATAGAGTAAAGAATATATAGAGGGGCCATACCGTATACTGTTATGTGTAGTGAATTGAAAACAAGTAGCAACTAAAAAGTTAAAAAGTAAAAGTAAAGATAAATCAGTAGTAGTAAAAAGTTTAATAAAAGAAGAATTTGTAGAAAATACTGGGGAAATAGACAGTAGCACAGCCACTGTTAGAAAGAATTTTTAAGAACAAATAGTCACACAGAATGGTAGGGTAAAATTCTACCTCCACAAAAAAGTGATAGGCATAAATTACCGAGTAGATCAGGTTCTAGATCGGATCCAGGGGTAGGACATATTCAATTAGGACCAGTAGTCAAAAGACGAGTAGCGAACGTAAAACATAACATGGATCTTGATAAAGCGATATCTATGATACCAGTTTGCACAGGCCAAATAGATGTAGCCGAATTTATAAACATTTGTGAAATCGCACTTAAATATATTTCAGAGGCGGATAAGCCGATATTATTAAAAATAAAACATTCAAAGTTGACAGGGAACGCTTTAGAATTAACAAAATATCGTTATTTAAAAATCCTGTGGTCCGTTATTATATACCGGACGAATTAAACCACGGGGTGGCCATATGTATACGTAAGTGAAGCATTTAGATGGAGAACGTTTAGAGTGACCAATTGAAAAGCATCGAACTATTGTACCAAACTATTGCATGCCTTACTCAACCTAATCACTGATAAGACACAGTTATCATATTTTAAATTGTTTTTATTGTTGTTATATTTTGATAACTACTAATTTATAATATGAAAACTTAAAGTAGTGCCAACCTAATGTCGAAATAATTTTATTTTTCTCAAAATGGTAACTCTAAATGTATTCTATTTACTTGCTTCAATTCACTACACATAACACCCACCGTGCAAGAAACTGTTACAAACATTCCAAGAATATACCATTTTAAGTTCCGATACTAATATAAGAATGGTACATTCTCTGAAAGTTTCTGTAATGTTCCAAAAAAACATGAGTTATATACATTTTAAGTTCCAATGTAGACATTACAATGGAACGTTCCCTACACACCTACATTTATGGTTTTATAAAAATATTGCTTTGTAAACGTGTATAATGTTTCCAATACGTTACGGGAATATTCCAGAAAAACACGATAGCTCTAGCCGATCCGATAATAATGGGTAATTTTTGATTGTTATATCTAAAAATAAATATTTTTATAAACACGGTATAATCTGTATATGTATAATACGTTATACGTGGACACAGACTATCAGTGACCGTGGCGGCATTATTTATCATTTCCCATTGTCTGCTCTCGCCGTCTCCAGCGCACTTATAACTTACAAGTACTTAATATTTTAATTATATTTACGTGTAACTGTGGTGAGAATACTGTAAACGACATAAATTTGTTTTGTATCAAGTATTATAGTGTTTTGAATCGTCATTGAACAGTTTAATTTCCCTAACACTATGGCGAATGTGAATAAAAAGGTAAGGTCTATTTCATACTTCATTATTATTTATAAATTAAACCTTAGGGCTTAGGCTACGTATCATTTGCGCGTTTTTGATTTACATTGATTATTATAAGACTTATAGTTTAAGCCGTCGGCGCGTACGAACCTAAATAATGAAAATCGAAAAATATGAGTACGGTATTCGCGCATTGTTTTTAGTTTACATTGTTTAAGTTCATATACGCGCCATACCGACGAAAGAAACGCTTAGTAAAGTGATTATAGATGTAGATTATGAAAACTCAAATACGCGCCGTGAACCATAATTGTGGCTGTGAAACGTGCCTTATTGGTTGTAAATATATTGCCATTCATAACTTATTACTATGGAATTGCAGAATTGGTCAATGAAATGGGTGGTGGCAAAATTCACAGACACTAAAGATTATAGTGTTCTCCCCATAAACTGACTGGTGGAAAACAAAACAGAAAAGTTGACCACTAGCACAATCAAATTTTGTAAGTGGCCACCGATTAGAACTGTGACTAGCGATGATTTAAAAAAAGCTGTCAAACCAAATGATTCATGGGCACAGTATCAAATTAAGATACTTGGAGGCAACAAAACTTACGGTAAGGATAAACCATATTTAATTGACTACAGTTTTTTGATGAGTAAATAAAAACTAATCGGTGAAATATTTCACTACTAGAAAATTTTGGTAAAGCGTGGCATATACAAGTAGGGACATCTGATATCGAAGAATAACAAATAGCAAAAATAAGATGCATGATTCCAGTATCTGATAGTACAGATGACGAAGGTATGGTGGATTATAGAACTTTTAAAAAAATGCTGCATAATATTATTTACACCCGAGTACACTTCAGTGGCGGTTCTGGCATTCAATTTTGGAGGAGGCAATATGTTGTAACTCAGGCTAACGTGTGGGGGGCTTCGCCCCCACACCACCCCACCACACCACACCATCAATCAACAAAAAAAAAGAAATATTAATTTTATTATTAACAAATACATTTTTAATAATAACGATACAATTTTTTAACTGACTAGGATATTTGTATTATTTTTAGTACCATACAAATAAAAACAAATTATAGACAATATATGCTTAATAATAGGTACCTTAGTACCTTAGATACATATAATATTCTATATTATGTCATAATCAAGAAGTAAATACAATATTTTACAATATATAGGTAATAAAAAATATATTAGGATTAATAAAAAATAAAAAATAAATTTGTAATGATGAATATAAACAGTTAATATTGTTTTTATTATGTTTTATATATTAAATTAATAGTTCTGTCTTTTTGACTAGCATAAATATTTATTATATCATCATAAAATGGTTCATTTTGTTTAAGTTGCTGAATTAATCATTTTTCAATAGATATTGTAGAAAGGCTGCTCAAGCGTTGTTGTAAGGTACTATTTCTTAAATAGGTTTTAATTATTTTTAAACAAGAAAAGCTTCTTTCAACAGAAACACTTGTTGAAGGAATTGTCAAAATTAACACAAATAGTTTATATGCTTCAGGCATAACATCCTTTATACCACTTTTTCCAAATATTTTAACCAAGTCATAAATATGTTGTAGATTTTGATACTTGTCATCATTGTACAAAACTTCTAATTCTACTTTTAATTTTTTTTCATTATGGAAAATATCAGAATATGTCCTTTTTAAATTATTAAAAGCAGTGATGGGAAATTGGTTAGAATATTCTTTGAATTTTGATATATCAGCCAATTGTAAGAATAACAATCTATCAGTATCATTAAATCTTGTACGCAATTGCATAAGAATACTATCTATAATTTCATAAAATAGAATTTTAAAATTTATTCCAGTGTTTGAACTATTTCGTTTAGCTGTTGGAAACTTTGTAAGGGTAACTGATTTACTAAAAAAATTTGAAAACTCTGTTTCATTCCTCTTTTTTTGTATAAGATCACATGTTATATTAATTTTTCTCAGACAATATTCAATATCGAAAGATTTATTCTGTAATGTGTTAAATAAATTATCAGTAATTAAAAATATGTCACTAAATATAAGTGCAAGGAAGGCAAATTCAAAAGATTTTAAATTTTTAGAATATCCAATCGCACCACAAATAGATTCTGCGGATGAATTAGGATTATTAATTATAGTTTCAAAAATTGTTTGAAACTTGGACCACTCGTTAACCAATAAATGCAAAATGTTTGACCTTGATGACCATCTGGTTTGAACAAATTGGGGAACACGTTTTCCAATAAGTTCATCAGCTACATTAGTACGGGATGTAGAGTTGTGAAAGTAGGCAGATATACCAGTCATATTAACAAAGAATATGCGACATTTTTCATTTAAACTACACCCATGTTGCAAAACCAAATTTAATCTATGTACTAGACAGTGAGTGAATAATGCGTTAGGTGCAATAGCTTTTATTCTGACTTGTAAGCCCGTTATATTCCCTGCCATGACACTAGCACCGTCATAACATTGACCAACTAACTTTTGTTCAATATTAAAATCTTGTAGAATAGTATTAATTAAATTAAACAATCCTTCTGCAGTCCGATCTTCACTAACATTATGAAATCCAAAAAAACGCTCAACTAATTCAGATTTTTTAGTGACATATCTTAAAATAACAGAACACTGTGTTTTTTGGGTAATATCAGTTGTATCATCAATTTGAATAGAATAAAATATACTATCTCTAACTTCTTGTTTAGTATGATTTGACAAATATTCAGAAATACAAAAAATTAAATCATTTTGAATGATTTTTGATGTACCACAAAACTTATTTTGAATAGTTTTGTAATGATTTTGAATTTCTAATGAGAATCTACTAAAAAACATTTCAAATAACTCTTTGTAATTACCTTTATTTAATGAACTACTACTTTCATCATGCCCGCGTAAAGCTAATTCTTGTTTGGACAAATATAATACTAAATCAATCAAATGCTCCATAAATAGTCGATTTAGTCTTACATTTTCATTGTAATTTTTCTTAAATAATTTACCATGTTCCTTAAGTGTATCTACAATAGTGACTGCATTATTTTCTAAATTTTTAAAGCTGTAATGATTATGGACATGATCTTTAGAAGATTCATATCTTTGAATACTTCTAGATAAATTTTTTAACTCATTGTAACCTTCTGTAACCCAAACAGACTTTGTTTGACTAAACAACAAACATGGCCAACAAAATAACTTTTGTAGATAATGACTACCACACAACCATGAATGTTTACTATACACATTTGAATTAAATGATCTACTGAATACTTTGGAACGTATCTTGTCAGTGAACAAACATGTAAGATGAGGAGTTAATTTACCTTGTCTAAGTAAATCATTTTTATTAACTATATTCCAACGCCTATATGGAGTTTCTAGTAACAACATAACCGGATCGTACAAAGGATTCATTACAACAAAAATAAAATATGAAATGTTTTTTGAAATGTTTTTTGAAAATATAAAATGTATTCAATTATATTCACACTTAACAAAAGTCAAAATTACACAAGCCACTTAAGTCACAACTACAAAGTACAAACTACAAATAGAGGTGTGTCGTTCGTGAACGAACGGGTCGATTGATCCGGTTCAATGTATTGAACGAAATGATCCGAATCATTTAAAAATGAGCCGGTCATTCGTGTCAAATTTTATTTTTTTGTGAATTGGATACACTGAAATGTGTTTGGTTATTTTGATTCAGTCCGTTTCGAATTTTTGGTTCGGATCATTCGTGATCCGTTCGCTCGTATAGTCGTTACTAGTTACTCGTTAATCGTTGTTATCATAAAACACTCGGCGGACGTTATTGCCAGTCATCCTATCAGTTATCAGAGTTATCACTATCGTCCATAGATAATATATATTATCCACAGATATATACTAATATAGTATTAATATAGTAGTATTAGTATATATCTGTGATATTATCTATGCTATCGTCTATTAAAATTATTTTTTATTATTATTAATGTATGTACCAAGGGCTAAGAATTTCGTCATTTTTTCAAAAAAACGTTTTTGCAAAAAAAGAAGAAAGTCATTAAATGTATATTGCTTTTGTTTTATGTTGACATAAACTTTCTTTAGTGAATATTCTTTTACACACATGTCAATGTAACATAAAAATAGTATTAACAAGTAAAAAATAGGTAAATGTATACATTAAAATGTTCACATAATATGGTTCAAAAATAAAATTTGTGAAACTTTACTGGTTGCTAGTCGACTTCTTTTTTCAGTTACTACTTGTCCGGCTCTTGAAAAAACTCGTTCACAAGGCACTGAAGTCGCAATCATGCATAGCCTTCTTTTTACCAACTCGTAAGTCCTAGGATATACTTTTTTTCGTTCAACCCACCATGCTAAAGGATTTTCAAATCTACTGATTAAAGGTTCATTCAAATATTTATCTACTTCAACAATTCCAGCAACTGATGAACTCCTTCCTCCAATCAAATTAACTACAGTTTGATCAAATTCTTCCCACAAAACTGATTGAGAAGAGGTTACATTTGTGGCGGCAGTTGTAGTTGGTTGTTGTTCAATGGTGTCTTGTTCTAGTCTAATACTTTGAACCTTTGCTCGTAGAAAATTAATTGCATTTGCACATTTTTTACTATTGGAAAATGCATGTTTTTTGAATCTCGGGTCCGAAAGTGCTGCTTGTGTTACCAATTCATTATCTTCAATGTCACCAAACCTTCTAAATAGTTCTTCACTCATTTTGTTGGCCATTTCCTTAATAACAACAGGTATTGTATTATCGTTAACAAATTTCGAGACATATTTATTTAATGAATTCACAAAAATAATTTCTTTTGATAGTGACATATTTGTCAGCACTAATCTCAACGGTGACGTCATAAAATATTTTCAAGATGTCCCGTGCATGCTCAAGAAGAGTCCATTCCTCTGAGTCAAGACAATTTAATTGGCTATTACCCAACACTGCAAGAGTAGCAATAACTGACTCTTTAATAGATAAAATCCTGTCAAACATGTCATATGTTGAGTTCCAGCGGGTTGGACAGTCCAGTTTAAGTTTCAATTGAGGTAATCCAGTTTGTTTTTGAAAATCTTGTAATTTTGCTAAAGCGTGGGAACTTTTTTTAAAATACTTAACAATTTCTTTTACTTTTAGGGTAGTTTGCTCAATCGATTTCAAACTTGTCTGAACAACTAAATTGATGGAATGTGCAAAACATGACAGATATCTCCAATTGCATTTTTTTACTATTGCAGATTTTATATTGCTAGCATTGTCACTTACTACACCAGTTATTTTATTTGTCAAGTTCCACTCATCTACAGTATTCCTTAGAAAAATTGCCAAATTATCAGCTGTATGTTTGTCACGGAAATTTTCACAACCTAGCAATACTGATGACAGCTGTGTTTAATTTTCAGGATCAATAAAATGAACAGTAACCGCAACAAAACTTTCATTGTTTAATGAAGTCCATTCATCTGTGGTCATACATACCGCTGAAACATTTTTTAATTGGTCTTTAACACTTTGAGTGCCGGGCCTAAAATGACAAAACTGACCATTCTGACCAAGACATTTTTATTCTTTTATTGTGACTCTAAGACACCAATAAAATAAGCTTTAACAGGTTTTTGGGGGAAAAAGCATTCTAAGTCCGTTTTTTAAGTGTGTATCAATTTTGATACACACGGCACAAATGAACAAAACAGTGTCATTGAAAATATTCAACTTCTCTTTAATTCAACTTGAAAAATTATAATTTAACAAAATAATTAAACATTTATATAAAATTGTTAAAAAAAAAGTAAAATACATTATCTTTGTATAAAACTGTTAACAAAAACTAAAACACTGTATCATAGTATATAATCATTGAACAAAATCAAATAGTTAAAAAAACAGAAAATAAAATCTTCATATAAAATCAGTTAATAAAAACTAAAACTTAACACCTTTATAAAAATTAAATAGCGAATATAAACATAAACATATATTATAAGTCTTTTCAATACATCAAATAACAATGTAACTATAAAAAAAATTAAGGATTTGACTTAAGAGAGGTTTTGTGTAAACTAAAAAAACAATGATTACAAAAAAATGTATTTTCACACCCAGGACATTTTTGTTGTACTTGTTTAGCATGTTTTACTGCATAAGACCTTCCAAATTGTTTAGAAAACATTAAATAGCATCTGGAACACCTTCCTCTTTTTTTATTTTGCTGTAATTTATGTGGTAAATTATCAATGGGCTCATTTTTGTCCTGAATTTTTTCTTCTATAAGTGACAACACAATTTTCTCTCTAAATTCAGATATATTTATTTTCTTCTTAGTTACTTTTTGGAATAATAAATGAGCATTTACAATTGCAGTATTTGTTAACAACTCTATACCAACTTTTCTGTACCATTTAATTCCCTTTCTTATAGTACTAGCATATGATGCCTTTTGGTCACTCACATCTATATATGATTTAGCTTCATTGTAATCAACTATAGCAATTGGTTTTGAAGTTTTAAGACCATATTTTGTACTAACATCTACCATCATAGGCTCATGCTTAGTACTAAGGAACAAGACATCTCTTTTATCTTTCCACTTGGCTACTACGACACCAGTATTACTTTCCATTGCTTTTATTTCATTTTTTTTTAGTATAGAATTCAAAACGGGCTTAGGATTGTTTTTCCGATTTCTGCGTAACGTACCAACTAAATGTGTGTTTTTATCTAACAATTTATGTGCTAAATCAACACTTGTATAGTAGTTATCAGTATAAAGTGTTCGGCCAGCCCCTAATAATGGTTTCATTAACTCAAGTACAACACTTGTAGCAACTTGTTTTCCAGGTTCTTTTTCTTTGCCACCATATATTTTTATATGCCAAGTGTAACCTCCTTTCATACACAATTTAAAAAGTTTTATACCATACTTGTGCCTTTTTCCAGGTATGTATTGGCGAAAATTTAACCTGCCTCTAAAAGGTACCATTGTTTCATCGATGCATACTGACTCATCTGGTTCATACATTTTATGGAATTTATTATTCATCATATCTAAGAAAGGTTTTATTTTATAAAGTCTGTCAACATTTGATGAATTTTCATTGTCTGAGAAATGAAACATGGAAAGAATAGCTCTAAATCTATTTTTGGACATATATTTACTAACAAAATTTTTATATAACAGCTTTTTTGACCAATAATCATTCAATGATGGTTTTTTGTCAAGGCCCATCCATATAATAAAACCAATAAAGCACTTCATTTCAGACAAATTGACATCAGTCCACTCATTCAACCTACTGTATCTGAA
>NC_042494.1:106355095-106392149 GCF_005508785.2 Acyrthosiphon pisum
ACCCCCCCCCCCCCGTGAGCACGCCCCTGGCCCCAGCCCTGAACACACCACTAACCTAAATCACATTATACATATTCCATTCTCCGTGTTCGATAATATATATGGGGATTTTTTTTGTTTGATCAAAATCGATATTTTTTACTATAGGAACATAATATACTATAATTTTTAAACGCATCTTTCAATTAATTTTGTAATTCCAGCAATCGGTTCTAGAAATAAAATTAGGCGACTTAAAAACTTATTTGAATAAATTATTAATTTTTAGTATCTATAGTATCTATTATTTAACGCAAAAAAATAAAGATAAAAGATACAGTAAATAAAAAAAAATTTGGATAAAAGACTGTAATATAGTCGTATAGATAATATAATATATCATATATATATATATACAATTAACAAATGTCAACAAATACAAGATTATAATATAATATCCAAGGTACGTATAATAGCAAGCGCATTTGAATAATTGTAAATTTAAAATTATTAAAATATAACTCTATGCTTAACCTCATTTTAAATAAACACTTACATTGATTAGATATTGACTGTATTATCAAAACTAAGGTTTTATTGATATTAAAATTGTACTATGTAATATGTGTACCTACTTCTAAAATAATATGTTATTACATATTTTCATATTGTAAGCTTAGGTACCTAGGTACGTATTATTTTTTTTTTTTTTTTGAACTTAGGCCCGGCAACTTAGGCCATTAGCTATTTTTGTTTTGTTTGTAGGTTTTTTGTTGGTAGGGGGAGGAACACGTGTGTATTTGTTTTGGCAGAATTTTTGATTTGAGCACCCGTAAATATCTGCCATGCCCGGGTGGGGGATGGCGGGACTTACACCCCGTGACTTTCCCAAAGAAAAATGCCATGCATGGCCGAGGTTTCGAACCGGCGTCGGTGTGCGCGCAACCGACGCCTTAGTCCGCTCGGCCACTCCGTCCCCCAGAGTTAAATGTTTATACGATTCCATACTTTTGTTTTACCTTCTTAGCCTTTTATACTGAATTGGTAACATTCTTCAAAGTTCCGTGTTTTTATCCTTATAACTCTTTTATTACATTAATGTTTTTTAACACACTTTTTATAATATTTTACAAACTTTTAACCAAAATTTGTAAGTGTTTGTCAAATAAAAACTAAATTAGTCATGCATTATGTTTTATTATAATTTGTATAGAAACTTTAAATAGTTTCACATTTTTCTAGTTATACGAAAAATAAATGTTAAAGGGCTGGTTTTTTATTATGATATATTACTGCATTAATGTTATAAATTATATAAAGTAATCATAAATATTTCAATACACAATTTACAATATTTTATGCAATCAGACTACAAATTTCCCTTATTATTATATTAATACGTATACTCTCATAGTTTTGCTGTTTTTATTTATTTATAAAGAAAGAAATAATATTACTTTTAAATATAACTATTTAGTTTATTATAAATATTATTAAGTATAACATAATAACTAAAAAGTTACTGTAACAAGGATAGTTAAAGTGAAATATGTAGTAACAATGCTACTTTATTGCAGAATTTAATTTGCAGTTTAATGTTGTATATAATAATAGGTAATTAATTATATAAACATCCAATGTCAAAGTATTACAATTTGTAAATATTAAATTGCACCATATCAGTCAATGAATTATTTTTATTCAATAAAAGGTTGGCAAGTGGGTACCATTCTGCTGTACATTATGTGTCGGACGTGTCGTGTGGGTCATTATAATGGTTGTGTTAAATTTAAATGCAATGATTTAAAATCATTGCATACGAAAAACGATTCTGAGTGAAGACGGTCTATCAGCCTATATTACTAAGTAATATTTTATGACATAATAAATTGATATTAAATTATACAGTAGGTTGAATTAATTTTTTCTGAAAACATTGCATTTGAAAAAGTCATTGTGTATAGTGTATATAAAATAGATTAATATAATAATATACTTGTAAAGTTTCAAGTAGGTACGATTAATATTTTTAAATTACCTACAAAAAGTAATTAAATTTGTTAGTTTTCGTTTGAATATCTAATTTCGTTCAAATTTAAACTTGAAATAGGTAGCTAAAAAAAATTGTTTTTATTTATTTTAAGATTTTATGGTAAAACTACTTGTAACAATTTTTGTTTTAAAAGTTCAATCCTTAGATATAAAAATTGAACAATTTAAACATTTTTAGCTACAGAATAATTTACATAATTTTAACTTTAAATCGTACTTATGAGGAAAACCGTGACTATGTATATTTAGTATTTTTGAAATGCTATTACTTATAACAACTTATGAGGAACTTTGTATTGGGTTTTCAAGATTTTTGACCCAGCGAAATATTATTTACCCACAAAAAAACATTAAAACAAATTTTTCATAGCTATAAATAGCTCAAAATGAGACAAAATATTTTTTTTATTGTTTTTTTTTTTATTAAAAATATATTTAATTACAATCTATACAACATCTGTACAATAAGTAATTTTGATTTAAAATATTTAAATAGCGAGACTAACAGATAAGGGAGGGCACTCAGTAGTGCTGCACCCAAATACAAAATATTTTAAACTATTTTATGAACTGTCATATTTGATGAAAATTTAAAGTATCTACGGTTATCATTTTTTTTTTGTGTTACATTATAAAAATAAAATTGATGTTGTCAAAAATGAGTTTGGCGTAAAAAAAATCCTGTTTTACTTAAAATACCTATTTTTGAATACCTAGTAGTAGTAGGCTCAAGGATTCATTTACTTATATAGTTATATGTACTATATAGTTACAAGTAAAATAATGAAATTAATAAATTTGTAACTAGTGAGTTTTATTTCAGACAAACAGTTTGTAAAGTTAAAGTAACAATCCGTACAAAGTGATAGAGTATAATTAATAATACTTTTTAAAGCAATATCTGCAAAACGAAAATAACATTTCCCTAAAATTAAAAATGTTCATTAAACAATTTTGATATTTGTTAGTCAAGACTTTTGAGGTATATTAATCTTGAGCTTATAGTTAAATCACAGATAGTTTGAACATAAATAATATTAATGAATTATTATAAAATATTAATATTAATCTTATACCTACATCTAAAATTTAAAAATAAAATCTATATAAATAATTTTCAATTCATATAGTCTTGTAGGTTTTAGGTACTGTTTGGTCTATTGGACAAATAATTATAAAAAAAATAAACTAAAAAAATATAATTGTACAGTCAAAAAATATTAGATCTTATATTATTATTATAGATAGACATTGTACCTAAATACTTTTCAGGTGTAATGGATTTGAAAAAATCTTGTAGCTCATAATTTTTTTTTTTTATTTGAAATTATGGCTTCGACAACTGAAATCATTAGACTGCTACTGTGGGGGAGGGTACCGTTGGTTTGAACACGTGTGTGTATGTGTAACATGGATTTTTCACTAAAAATCCCGGGCGGTCACCCATTCGGGAACTAGTGACACTGGCTGAAGCGTACACTCAGAGCATATTCATGACTGAATTCAAACACCACGCCACACCTAGCCAAAGTTAATAATTGTATCATTATTAATAACATATTATTTATTTTGATAATATCGAAAGTCAATACAAATTGGGAAAATGAATTTCAAAATATATATTTTTTTTTTTCATTAATTGACCCGTGGCAACTTAGGCCATTGGGTAGTTTTCATCTGTGGGGGAGGGATCTGTAGGTTTTAAACTTTGACAGGTTTGACAGAATTTTCTAGTGGGCACCTGTAAGTATCTGCAATGCCCGAGTGGGGGAAGGCGGCCTCTCTCTCTCCAGACACCGTGACTGCCCGAAGAGAAGTGCCGCCCGTGGTCGAGGTTCAAACCGGCGACGGCTCGCAACCGACGACTTACTTTACTCAGCAACTCCGTCCCCCCAAAATATATTACTAATTTTGTTATATTAATATCGTTGAAAAAATAACCTTCCTCCCAATATTACGTTACAATAAATTAACTAGTTTTTTTATAAAAAATTTAATGGTAGGTATATAGGTACCTAATTTACATTTAAAATCAAATAATTTATTATAAGATATCTTTACACGCCATCACCTGTTCAAGCTATAGGTATATTTATTTTTGCATAAACTTATATTGATTTTTAATTTCTTGGTAGGTTTATCGGTGGAAAAAACGATTTATTACGGCGAAATATTGAATATGTTTGTCAGAATGTTCCAACAATTGTTAGTTAAATTTTTTTTTTCTATTGAGCTTAAGCCCGGCAACTATTAGTTTTTTTTTTGTAAGGAGTGGTTAATGATCGGAACGGTTGGTTGAAAACATGTGTGTTTTTAGGTTTGGCAGAATTTCAATTGGGCACCCGTAGGTTTCTGCCATGCCCTATTTTAAAATTGTTGATCCCCATTGATATACTTGAGAAGGCTTTCAGTAAACATGTATAATGTAATGTATAATGTTATGCATATTGTTATGCACATTGTGTATTTTGTAGGTACATCTATATTTAGTTATTCGATCATTTAATCTTTCAGAACACAAAAAAATTCCCTTTGAGTGTTTATATAATCATTAAAGAGTTATTAAAACATCTCGTTTTATGCGTAAATAAAGCAATTAATACGGTATGATTTATAACTTAATAAAGCTGATCAAGTTATTAAATTAATGTACCTATACCTAGACCACGTCATCACCCACAATCCTACTCAAATGGTTAAATTTCAGATTTAAATTGTCAATACAGCTACTAAATCACACAAATCCGTCCATTTCAAGAATATTACGATAAGTACAGACCATATATCACGAATTTGAATATGTAAACAAACCAACAAAACAAAGTAATGGTATATTATATTTTTATAGAATAAACAAATCACAATAACTGTTATATACATATTATGATACTATACATATACTAAACATATTATTTTAAAATAAGTATCCTTAATATTTATTGACAGATGTAACAATACAAAATAAGACATATCCGTGCACTGATCTCCTGTTTAATATTCCAATAATCGGAATGATCGCCATAAACCTTATTAAAATATAATACATATAAATAATGTATGATATATATATATAAATCAATATATTTTATTATTGAAACAACAATAGTACGCGGAAGCATCAAAGTATTTTGAAATATATATTTAAAATACCAGAGATGAATACTCCAAATAAGCAAAATGGGGCGTGTGAATTTGGTACAGCCGTACAAGGTGATCTTTTTCCTGACCTTTTAGAAAGTAGTATCTGTTTACCGTTTACTCGATTACGGTTTATTTTACGATGAAAAAATACTCTTGAGAGCGCAAGTATACATACATAATATATATAAAATACAAAAGACTAGAATTTAAGATTTACGGAGTGTTCAATAAGTACGCGACACGACTTTATATAGGCACCTATAAATGTGGATGAAAAATTCAGATCTTGTAACATTTCAGATGTCTCGGATGTCTTGATTTTATATTCTGTTTCTGATTTTCAAATGTATGTTTTGCACTAAGTAATCAAAATATTTTATTTTTAATGCTATAATATTACATAGGTATATAGGTAATATATACCTGACGAATATGAAGTATTTAATAATTAATTTTATTCATAATAAAGATACTTTCTTATTACCTATTTAGGTGAAACTATAATAATAAAAAAGTCTAGATTATTTCACAAAATAGAATGAAAGTTTACTGTTTAATGATAATTTTGAGTTAATTTAAGTTTAACACAGTTTGGCACTGTGCATCTAGTTTTAATTATCTAAATAAGTATTTTTAATTGATACTCAATCGCAATAACATGTATCTAACTTTAACAAGATAAATAGGATAATATAATTAATATTGTATAAATTATTAAAAAAAGTTGGTTGACTAAAAAGTATTATCAATTTTATTTCAATAATAAATAATCAGACCATACCTATGTTAAGAACACGATACATTTATTTTTATAATAATAGTCAAACTATATGAAAAATGTTGATGGAAACCGCTGCATATTATAACAACACTTTCAAAATTAATTATTTTTAAACATTAATCAAAAATGAAAGTAAGAAAACACTAAAAACTAGCAAACTCGTACCTAAAAACACTAGATCCAAATGATAGGTACTCGTAGAGGTACTACCAATTTACATACCTACAGGCTACAACCTACTCCATTAATTGATTTTCATAAAGTTTCCTCGATATTTAAATTCTGAATGAATAATAATCACTTAAAATGCATACCTATTTAATTAATAATACGCAATATCGACACTCGCAGTTAAGTATTTAAGTATGATAATACCGACATATTGGTAGATACTGAAAAATTAACAAACATTTATAGCTAAACTGTATATTACATTTGTTTTATATTTGTCTTATATTTTAAACTGTTATTATTTTTTATACAAAAATATAATGACAAAAGGAAATATAGGTTACTTTAACAAAATATTGTAAAATATATACACCTTAACATAATTCTTTTCACGGAAGGTTTTTTGTTTTGATTTGTATAATTGTATGCCATTCAAACATATTTTTGTATATTTATATACATAATGGTGTAGGCAACTATCGAATTCTGATTGAGAAAAAGTCAAAAAAGTCAAATCTTCACAAACGTTATGCTATTACACAACCTGACAAATTATGATGCAACAGAATAATACTCAACAAACTACAAAAGAACAATATTTCATTTTGAAATGACATTTGACAGAATGTTTCATATTTTCTGGTATTATAATATTGTATTTTATATTCTGAATGTACCCGGCTTTCGATGCGCTTTATTTATTTTTGGTTTAAGTGTTTAACACAAAATGGTTATTTGTTACTTATATTGAGAAAGTTGTGATTACCATAATTACAACTTTGGAGAAATTATTTAATAATAATAAACTCATACCAATTGGAAAATAGAATTGAAAACCAACAGTAGTTCGACATATAATTTAATATAATGGTGTGGGGCGGTGGCAGCTGCAGTCGCTAATGTGTGCGGCAGTCAAGCATTGTCTAGCATCGCTAAACTCCCGGATGGGTGACCACCCGATAAATCCTCACCCCACATACACACGTGTTACTCAAACCCAACCGCATAACCACTCACAAAATACTAATGGTGATAGTTTCCAATGCTTTAGAGTTATGACCAATAAAAAAAAAATTCACAGCTTCTTAATAGTCAAAGAAGACCCCAGTATACAGCATATGTGGAACACGTATAACAGTTAAACATAGGTATCTGGTATATACTAACAGAATGTTTAAAATACAAAGACCTTAGAAAATAAAATGGTTTACCTGAGTAACTGTTCGAAATCCTTGGACCCGGCACAGAAACGAACATCAAAGTATCTATTTTTTTTTTTAAATATCAGAATTATATAATTTAATTTGCAAAATATCAATAACAACAAAGAGGTAAATATTGTTTAAAAAAAAAATGTATGCATAATAATATGATAATTAGGATTCTAAAAATTATTTTTACACAAATATAAAAAATATACTACAACTTATTTTCATATAATTAAAAGAAATTTTGAATAACGTATATTAAAATGTCAGTCAAATGTAGAGTACCTATATAATCTCATCTATACAAAAGATCAGTTTCGATGTATATTTAATTTTAATATGAGACAAAATATTTTATAACTATTTACTATTGTAAGTATTGAAATAAAAGCTAGTTTGAAAAATATGGTGTCTACGTAGTATTTGAAGTAAAGTGCTCTATAAAATTGGAATATATAATATCACCGATACATACAAAATATAAGAAAACAAGGTTATGGTATAACAACAAATATATACCCATTATAATACGATACTTCAATCACGGAATCACACCTGACTTCTTGATGTCACTACAAAGTACAAAGTTAAGTGAAAATCGAACTGAAAATATTATTTTGTAATAACGAAACATAACAACACTAAATTTCAAAATCGACGGCAATGAAAATAATAGATATTTTAAGAAATAAAATACATATATAGTATTATATACACATGCTTAATGCGTCAAGAATTCTAATAATTTTCTTCAATATTTGTAAAATACAATTATATTTTTTTTTACCACACATCATTACAGTACAAACTATAAACGATTAACATTTGTACGTTCCTACCAATTAGATAAGTAATTTATACTTATCTTCTATATATAACATACGTACCTAGGTACTAATATTACATCGGTTCGATTATACTATATTTCCATAACGTTTTATATGGTACTTATAAATATGATACTAATTATCATACTATTTATATTTATTATTTATATCTATTTAAATGTTTTATTTTGTAGAATTAAAAAAAAAATATGTAAAAGAATTATTGTCAATCTGTGTTGGTGTAAAAAATGAGAAAACAATAATAAATTATGATCGATGCGTTTTTTAAGTTTAAAAACTTTTTCAAACTTGAAGTTTGATATTTAATAGAAAAAATATAAAAATTAATAATTAGAAAGTTTATTATTTACTAATTATTTTTGACGCGCCTTTTTACGGAAAATATACAAACACTAATTTGAGAAAATTGCGTATGGAAGGTTATCACAAAATAGCATAATTAATTAATATCCTTTTTACTCTAAAAACTCATTTACTGTATCGTAGCAAATAAATTATGGCAAAATTTTATGAATTTGTAATTCAATATTTTATTTACTTTCTAAATTGTTTCAACTACAGCCTGTCAGAGAAATAGAGAATATAATAAATAAAGTAAAATATTTTGATTATTTCATATCCTTGATTATAAATATAGACATTTGTGATAAAAAAAAATCTTTACAAAACTAATGAAAAAGCGTTACCTCCCAACTGAACAGTATAATAATATGTGAGATTAAAATGTAAAAGTAACACTTTAATACACAATAATTTTAACGTAATTGTACATATCGCCGAAACTGCTGAGCAAAAAAAATTAGGTACCCCTCTAAGCATTTAACAATTAAATACAATTTTCCATCCATACACCGCAGTTTGAAACTTTTAGAGCTTTTATACTACTATCTGATCCACAAAAGTGACCACTTAAAAGAACCATTATTAAACAAAAACATTTCTCGCGTAGATTACAATCTAACGAATACAATATACATTTAATAAAAATTACCAGTTGTAAAAGAATTATATTTTTGAAAATCTACAACTATTGTTTTAAGTATGTTTCTGTAGTTGGTAGTTTTTTTTTTTTTTACAGCAACCGTTCTTTATTTTAATGTGTTTTTGTGTTTTTAGTATAAATTTTAAATATATAGTATTTTATCATATTTTAGATTCTGAGTGGAACGATTGTAAAATCATTACAATGATGTGTGTTTTTTTTTAAATTTTTTTTTTTTTTGTGTCCGTGTACATGATAAGTAGTCGAAATAATGCTTCGATTCAACTTCAGTATCTTGTTCGACGGGAAAGTGAATATTTTTGGTGCATTGGAGAGGTCAAAATTTAAAATTCCTAATAGTTTTCACAAGCGCCGGGAAAAACAACATAAAATTTAAGGAAAAACGGGAATTTTTCCTCGAAATCAGTTTTTCACAAAATCGATTTTGGTTTTTGGTGTAACTCTAAAACAAATGAATGTATATACATAACATTTTCACTGGTTGTTTATATTCTCATTTTCTAAGAACAATACAATTTTCAAAATATTATGATTTGTTTTGAACTGTTTAAGAACATTTTCATTTTCCATTTTTTTTTAGGTTTTTTTCTAAAAATATCAATAAAGTTTTATTTTTTGGTTAAAAAAGCTTGAAAATATAATAGAAGGCTCCTAGTATATTGTTTCAAAGGCAGATGAAAAATATTAAAAATCCTTAGTCAAAGTTTTTTTTTTATAAGCATTTAAAGTTCAAAAAATGACAAAATATGGAAAAATCACGAAAATTAGCAAATTATTTTGAGTTAAGAATTCGTAAAAATGTTTCTTTTTAAATGTAAGATTTTAAAATGTAATACAAGATTTCTTATAACATTATCTACATTTCAAAAAAAAAAAAAAATGTCTGTAAGAAAGTCAAATTAAATTTTTATGAGCGTTTGAAATTCAAATTTTTACAACATTGGATATTCAGTCGATTTCTTATGTAGCGATTTCCTTATTTTGTTGTAATTAAAAAACGAATGACTGTAGATACTTGAAAATTTCACTGAATGTTTATATTAGCATTTTCTATACACGGTTAAATTTTTAAAATAATTTGAATCTTTTTGAGCTGTTTACGGACATAGTCAGTTTTCAATTTTTTTAGTTTTTTTTTCTATAAATATCAATAAAGTCTTATCTGTTGGGCCAAAAAGTGTAAGAATTTAATACAAGGCTCCTGATATATTGTTACAATAGCAGTTGAAAAATATTAAAAATACATAGGCACGATTTTTTTTTATAAGCATTTAAAGTACGAATTTTGACAACATTTATCAAATTTGAAATGTAATAATTATTTTGTAGTTAAAAATTTATAATATTTTCAACTTTTGTATCTAAGAATTGAAAATTTGAAACAAGATTCCACGTAAGTAATTAATTCTGTTACCGAAAAATCTAAAAAATACATTTACACAGTTTATTTTTATAGTCATTTTAAGTTCAAATTTGGACGAAATTACATATTAAAAACCTAGAATAATTTTTTTAGTTATTTTGTTGTGATTGTATAATATTATTCGTGGGATACTTGAAACTTCTAAAGTATACTATTATATATCTATGATAGTATCACGGTTTGTTGTTGATGTATAATGCGTTATAAGTACCTAATAGATATTGTGATATGATTGATTTGGAATTTATTATAGGTACTTATTATAGGTCAATTTTTTTTTAATACCATAGATAAGTATATAATATGTCATATACCTAGACTGACATACCATCTCCGCTCAGAATCGTTTTTCTTATACAATGATATTATATCATTGAATTCAAAATTAATACCATCCGTTATACAGTGGCCCACTTGTTATCTACTGTACAGCAGAGCGACATCCACTTGCCCATCTTTTTATAAATGAGATGTTAAAAACAAATAGATAAGCGAAGGTGCGTTTATTTTAAAATGTAATACAAGATTCCTTATAGGTTAATCTACCTTTATCAAAAAAAAAATGTCTATAAGAAACTCAAATTAAATTTTTATGAGCGTTTGAAATTCATATTTTTACAACATTTAATATTCACTCGATTTCTTACGTAACGATTTTCTTATTTTATTGTAATTAAAAAACGAATGACTGTAGATACTTGAAAATTTCACTGAATGTTTATATTAGAATTTTCTATACACGATAAAAATTTGAAAATAACTTGACACTTTTTGAGCTGCTTACGGTCATTTTTCAATTTTTTAATTTTTTTTTCTATAAATATCAATACAATTTTATTTGTTTGGTAAAAATGCGTGAAAATGTAATGCAAGGCTCCTGATATTGTTACAATAGCAATTGTAAAATATTAAAAATACATAGGCACACATTTTTTTTATAAGCATTTGAAGTTGAAATTTTGACAACATTTATCAAATTTAAAATTGAATAATTATTTTGTAGTTAAAACTGTATAAAATGTTCAACTTTTATATCTAAGGATTGAAAATTTAAAACAAGATTTCACGTAAATATTTAATTCTGTTACCAAAAATTCTAAGAAATACATAAGCACAGTTTATCTTTATAGTAATTTTAAGTTCAAATTTGGACGAAATTACATATTAAAAAACCTGGAATAACTATTTCAGTTATTTTGTTGTGATTGTATAATATTACTTGTGGGTACTTGAAACTTCTAAAGTATACTATTATATATCTATGATAGTACCACGGTTTTTTGTTGATGTATAACGCGTTATAAGTACCTAATAGATATTATGATATGATTAATTTGGAATTTATTATTGATACCTATTATAGGTCAATTTTTTTTTAATACTATAGATAAGTATACCTATAATAGGTATGTCTAATACCTAGACTGACATACCGTCTCCGCTCAGAATCGTTTTTCTTATACAATGATATTATATCATTGAATTCAAGTTTAATACCATCCATTATACAGTAACCCACTTATAAACTACTGTACAGCAGAGCGACATCCACTTGCCCACCTTTTTTTAGAATTGAAACTTCAGTCTCATCAGTCAACGTATAAATCGTCTATGTTTTTTATTTCATATGTAATTTCATTATATGTAATCCTCTTATAAACTGTCTTAAGTCTATAATATACATACATACAGGTTAATATTTGTATTGTAACCACTAACCAGGGCAATATTTTTAAAAATTTAACGAGTTTTTAAATTTATAAGAACAAATTTTGATAATCATCGATAAATTTAAAATAGTATATTATTCTTATACGTTCAAACAAAAACATAAGATATCACATAGTTTATGTTAAAAGAATCAAATAAATAGTTTATCTTATCATATTTCATAGTTAACTTCTTGAACATAAAAACTAGATTTAAAAATGTTCCAATTGACTATTAATTTTAATTAAATCGAATCACGTATTGGCAGAATCGTAAGTTGTAATAGAGTTTGATCTAAATGACTAAATCTGATCTCACTAAAATAAAACAACTATCAAATAAAACGTTATTAACTGACAATTTTCGTAAAACGTCGTTAAATACAATAATCATATATTATTTTATAATAAAATAAAATAATACTATGCTTAAAAACCTATATTATAACATGCGTAGGTATACGTAATTTGCCTTAAAATTCATGATATGGTTATGATGTTTTTCTGAGGGCCGTAAAATGTAAACGAAAGCGATCCGTCAAAAAAGCAATAACTATTTTAGGCTGAAGTGAGTTCTCTATATTTTATCGCGGATAATTATCTTAGACTCGTCTCCATTTTATCTCGAGTGAACAAAATGAGTTACGTCATACACTATAATATAATATTATTACCATCGTATAATGTATAGGTACATCACGTATAAAATAATAATATATTGTTTTATGATAAAATAAAATAAAGTAATACTACGCTTAAAAACCAAAATTTTATAACATGAGTATAGGTACGTAATTTGCTTTAAAAATCATGATATTATGATTTTTTTTGATTTTTTATTCAACAAAAATTTATATTTACAATCTTTATTTACACGTTATATAATAGGTAAATTTGATGTGGTTTGATTGGCGGGAGAGGGAAGTCACCCAATGGCGGCACCCCAAATATTATGATTATGATGCGTTTTTGGGGCCGTAAACGGTAAACGAAAGCGATCTGTCAAAAAAGCTATACCTAATTTAGGCTGAAGCGTGTTCTTTATTTTATCACGGTTAATTATCTTAGACTCGTCTCCATTTTATCTCGAGTGTACAAAATTAGTTACGTCTTACACTATAATATAATATTACTACCATCGTATAATGTATACAACACGTATATAATAATAATATATTATATAGGATGGTTTTTCTATTCAATGTTGGCGGTAGTTTTAACGTGTCCTAATCTATTGCGCTCGAGTAGTCACGAGGGTACGAAATACTCCGGTCGTAATATCTATATTGGCTCTACTCTCTGTATGTCGTATACTCGTAGTAATTCACCAATATTATTATTTACTGTACGCACAAAAATATAAACACAGCGAGACACTGCAGACTTACGGTGTTAGCTATAATATTATTGAGCTTATACATATTATTATTCTATATATCCGTAGTATTTTTCGGCACGTATATCCTGTCTTTGGTAATAATATTATATTATTAACCTATATTGTTGTCCAGAATAGACAAAATATTTCAATGCGGCTACTAGGTATGATATAGAACTACCTCTACTCGTTTGCGGAGAATTGATCAAATATTTTGTTATTATTTAAATCGTGTACGACGTTGATATACTTGTCACGACGATGATCGACGATGACGACCGCGGGCATAAGTTTATAGTATGGTAGGTATACCTATCATGTTTAAAGTTGTAAGCATAATGATATACACGGCCGCCCCGTCGTGTATCGAACAAGAAATTAATGGGCCGTAGCGTTGTTATTAATATTATAACGTCTTGAGACCCAAAATTAGTCGTTATGATTTAATGATATATGCGAACACATACAACACGCGGTCTTATATATAGGTTATAAGTACCTACCCATGTGGTTATGTGTGTATATTGTAGGTACTATTATGCATTATATACACATAGTAAATTGTAATGTTTATCCGTTGTCTCGACTCACGTAATAAGAATAAGACATTAGCTGTTAGTTTCGAATGGCATTCTTGACAGTCAGACGAGTCAATATTGAGTGCAGAAATGACGCATTGGATAATATAGTACATAATATACGATACGAACCACAGAATTTTCTTAAATCCACTTTACAAGTACCTATATGTGAATGATATCGTAATTCGACCACAGGAATAATTATTAATTACTGACTTGTTCTTTTACTGTATAATATACTATATAGGTACCTATATGGCATACTCAGAGTGGGTTGAAATTTCGTTATCACTTTTCTCGATACTTCGAAACACAGCAAGGGCCCAAAAAATAAATTAACATGTTTAGCACGGTTAAATAAATAGTTTAAATTAATGGAGTAGTACACTATAACATTATGCAGCCCAACCTTGTGCCACTCATAGGCGCAATTTCAACTTTTGATTTGTGGGGGCTGAATATATTAAAGCCAAGCAGACCATTGCAATATAGCTTTTTAAAATTGTATGTCCTATGTTTTTTTTTTTGGGGGGGGGGGCCAAGCAAGCCCCCCCCTCAATTTACGCCTATGATGCCACTCCACTCCACTCCACTCATTATTTAAATACCTGTTATACTTATTTACATTACTAAATTATAATTTATAATTAATTAACGCCTCGTTTGAAATTCTATTTTATACGACAAAATTACAAAATAAGTAAGAAAATATTATGTTTTAGAATATGAAATTAAAAATGTATGTTTTCATCGAAATAATTAAGAAAATTAAATTAAAATTAAAAATGAGAATCTATAAAAAATAATAGTAAAACTACAATATTCTTTTATAATATATTCAAATAATGTAAAAATAATATTTTTAACAATTGTAATATTTATCGATATAATGAGCGTTCACTGTTATAATAATGGCTCTGTATAATGTTGTACGCACTTTATCATATCCCGTCCTACATTAAACGAGTTCGGTCGATATCTTATCGAACATAAAAAATAATGCAGGATATAAATTATAACTGAACACATTCGAAATTATTCTTTTGATTTTTTTCAGTAGACCTTTTTTGTTTATGAAAAATAGACATGAAGTCTTATCATTTTTTATGGGTAGGTAGGTAGGTACCCAAATTGGTATGCAAATTCATATTCGTATATAATATTATAATATGTATGTAAAATGATTTTCAGCTTACACAATATTGATGAATAACTTATGGGGGACTCTTGGGCCCCCTCACGAACATGTTCAGTGGAGTCTATTATATTCTTGAAGAATAAATAATAAAATAATATTAATAATAATAATAACAACAAATAGTTATAACGGTTAGCCCCATAGTGGCATACCAAGATAACTATTATACACCCTATTATTCTCTAGAAAAGTGTTGATTTCCATTACAATTTCTAATATTGGGTACTTTAGTACCTAGGTACTTAATACATTTTAATATAATTTTCAGCGAAGAGGTATTTTAATATGCCTCTCAGGTAAGGGGTTTTCAATATTATGACTTATAAGAACAATTCGTAAGAATACACGGAAAAAAGTGTATTTTATATATGAAGGTACAAACATTGATTATAAATAATATTCATAATCAATGCTATAAGTTATAGGGAGGTGTGATTGCATCTATACTGATACTGTATTAGAATAATATTTTTTTTTTTAATTTTAAAAATGTATACCTAACGCATACCGTTGACCATAATGTTATTTTGGCCATATTTGCGTGAAATGTATATCATATTATAATAACATGACGTTCCGAACGACATCGATAACCATGATGGTTAATGATTTTGCGGTTTTTGCAGCGCATGCAGCCGGACCACCATGATGTGCACTGACATGTCGTCTAACAGGGCGAGGTATAACTACACGTGGTTGGCGCATCTGCGCAGCCTGAACCTGACGCAGGAAGATCTGCAGTACCTGATCAATATCACGTCGTTCGATGATCTGGATGATGACGGCGGTGACGAGCACCATCACCACCCGATGGATAACGGTTGCTACAACTGCGGCGGCGCCGTGAAGAGCTACTCACTACTGTTCCGGGCGGCGCACGGCTACGTCAGCCTGTTCTTGTGCGTGTTCGGCGCGCTGGCCAACGCGCTCAACATCGCAGTGCTGACGCGCAAGGACCTGGCTGGTTCACCCATCAACCGGATACTGTGCGGCCTGGCCCTGGCCGACCTGGCCCTCATGGTTGAATACACGCCGTTCGCGTGCTACATGTACCTGACCACCGCCAAGAAGGAGGAGTTCTCGCACGTGGGCGCCGTGTACGTTCTGCTCCACACTTACGTGTCACAGGTGTTGCACACCACGTCCATCGCGCTCACGCTCGTCCTGGCCATGTGGAGATACGTCGTCGTCAAGTGAGTAAAAATATATAAGCCCGCCCGGATAAACGCGTATCACGCAAACGGTCAAATAAAACGTAAACGACGCGAATCCGTTCCTATATAAAGCTAGTGAAATCTCGATAACTCGAATCTGTTGAGGGTGAAAAAACAATTCGAGTTATCGAAAATTTGACTTATAGACGTTCGATTTATCGAGGTTTCACTGTATTTTATTATTCATATCGCAGACCAAGTTACTATATCGATTTACCTCACCAAAGCCGATTTACACCCGGTTACCTATATAGGCTAAAAGACTAAATTAGCTAAAAGACTCTGAGTATTCATATAAGCATAGGTACTCATACAAAGCTACGATATAACGCACATAACAATTATTATTATATGTCTTGATACAGTGAGTTCCTGTTGGTGATTTTTTAACACACTGCAATTATTCATTCTATATTCGATAGGTATTTTTTTTTTTAAATAACCAAATCGATAGTCTCGAATTATGATTAATTATACCGACGTTATCATTACTACGATTATAATATTATAATATTCTCTTTATAGAATATTTATAAATGTGTTGATTACTGCAACCAAGATAAATTTATATAAATGTTCAATATTATATTGGTAGTTAATTTCACTAATTTTTAACTTAGTCCGATAATAAGAATATAATACCTATATATAATTACTCCTATATTACTTTTCAAAATCACGAGCTTTGTAAGGATTAATATAATTTGTATAAGCAGGTAGTTCGTTTGTTATTTTTACCTCAACAATCTACCAGGAACGTCTTAAGTGGTTATTACAATATGTACAGCACAAACAATGCCTTTATTGTGTATCGTGTCCTGTCATAAAAAATAATTCAGGGCATAACATCAATTTGCTTATCGTAATTTATCGTTTATTCTCATTTTACTTGGTTTATTAGGTGGGACATTCGGGACATTACCTCCATTGTGCAATATTTTTTTCATCAGATACGAAAAATAATATGTGCTTTCGTATTAAACACAGTATTATATGGGTGGGTAGGAGATACCTAGTGTATTATACCATAATCATTTCGAACGAATCATCATAAATCGATGAAAAACTTTTAAAGCAAACTGTCAATATACCTACGTATAGGATATTAAGATGAGTAATTAAATATTTGTATTCTAGTGTATTCCAATCACAAAATAAATATAAAGCACGTAATAAATAAATGTATTCAACCTAACCTAACCAGGATTTAACAATAATGTTGTCAAAATAAATATAAATCATACTAAACGAGAGCTATATCTTATGAGTTATAAAAATTTATAAACATAAATCAACTAATAAAAGTACAATATAACTTGATTAATCGAGTATTTAATATTAAAATAAAATAATGCAAGCCTTTAAGTATTAAATATTTAAATCAATGGAAAAATATATATAATATAGTCGTTAAATATGTTGTTATAATATATTAGAGTAATTTTTTGTATATAGATAATGGACATACTTTGAATTTTCGGTAATTTACAAAGTATTATTATATTATTTATAAACCACTAGAATTCTTAGGACCCTTATTGAATGTGACGATATTTTGCGATAAGTTTGTCTGGGTTTTATTTACAATATAATATTTGAGCTCCACGAATCGCATTTAAGATCTGTTTGATTGCTCGTATTTGTGGGATTAGATTCGTCTATCGTAGGCTACTAGATAATTTTAACGCATTTCATTGAATATTTCTTAAAAGGTTATATTAGTTTATTTACTCTATTATAGTTGCGTATAATTGTGACATAGATAGACACTTTTGAAAGTTCAGAAGAATTATAATTTATTCATAATGTATTTTTTTGTTAATAAAAAAAACCCTCTCTATACATTAGATCATATACCAATACCATGTATACAGAGTGTAACAGGAAGAGCTGATAGATGAAATAACTTTTGTTCTGATCAATAATTAAAATTTTATATATATATAATTTATAGTCACTTCAGTATACGTATAATATAAAAAAAATTATTTTTTATTTTTTAATACTGGAAATAAAAAAATTTAAATTCGATTTAAATTTTTTTGGATAAATACAAATTAGCCAATTTGTGAATCTCATTATAAGAATAAAATGTATGGTAAAACATTTATCTAAGTCAAGTACCTATATTATATTTGGTAATTTGCTGACATAACTTATGTCACATAACTTATGTCACATAAGTATATTTCTTAAATTATTTACTTATCATATAATTTACAAATGTTGAAATGTCATACGTTTAAGACTTAAAGTAGTATCATTTTTTTTTGTCAGGTCTTCCTGTTATACTCTGTAGTCTGTATACTGTACCAGATTTAGAAATTTTTTGTAGATTTTTCGTAAACACCAGCAAATCAAATAGGTAACCACGTATCAACACGAACCCAACATGGCACATGGCATTATGGCAAATATAATACATATAATATGATTTACATATAAAATCAAGAGAAATATTTTTCGCATCGAATTTCTATGAATTTGTTCAACGTGCATGAAACTGTTTGACGATAACGGTATGAGTCAATTTTGAAAAACAAAAAAAATATATTCGTTGAGGCAAATATACAGATGATAGATAGACAGGCAATGCAATTCAGCAATGTAAAAAGTAGTTAAATATTATGTATAGTTTCTTACAATATGTATACCTATCTTACACTGAAACATATTTAAAATTAAATTGTCATGGAAAATATAGGATAAAATTAATACAATATCTGTAAACAATAGCATTTTAGAGTTGAGCTATGATAAATGCCTTTTTTATTTTTGAAAATTGTAAATTACTCTAAAAATGTAATTAACAAATCTAATAGATATAACGTAATAATTTTATGATATATCAACAAATCATTGAATTATATATGATTTCAAGCTCAAGGACCTAGGTGCACTGATTATCAACTGGTCGACTGACTGAAGGGCAAATAATTTAGCTTAAATGCTGACAAAATTGAACAGCAAACCATTCTGTTAAATATTTACAGAAACTGACGATATTGGATGAGAAATATTTGTTTGCACTGCTTCAGACTTTATTTCTTATAATTCTACGATTATTTGTTACAATAATATATAAATAATACTAAGTTAATATCACTCTTTGCTGTCATTTTGATATTCTTTCTTGAACCACTATTCAGCAATAAGAATTCAGCACTATCAAACTAAAAACCAAATCTGTACCAAAACTGTTGTAAATCGAACACGAAAACACAGCAAAAAGTAAAATTAAATATAATGATTAAACTGAGTTATTTACATAGTTACATTGAAAATTAAAACACAAAATACATAACTTTATCGGTACTTTTATTATCTACACACAGATTTGTTTTACGAGTAAGATGTGATTTTATTTTTATGTATATACATTAGACACAATCGCTAATTGTTTGTCGCTATTTAAGCACTTTTCATGTTTTAATTTCACGCTGCATACAATCTTGATTACACACCTAAGTGCTGCAGCATTTTAATGCATTACATTTACGACAAGTAAATAAAATGAGATAAGAAATAAAATTCTTTTTAAAATGCATTTATTTCGTTTTATTTTCCGCTTCAATGTATCCAACCATCAGGTGACCTGCAACAAAATAAAAAAATACCTTTGATGTGAATGGAGTATACATTTGAACATCATTTATAGATTATGATTTATAGATATAATACATGAACGATTAAAATAACTATACAATTCCTACCTAGGTACTATCTAGCTACTTAAGCTATAGATAATCGTATAACAAATAGCAATGGTAAAAAATTTAATAACAACAAATGTTGTAACATTTTATGATTAGTATTTGATATAAAAGTAGATATAGGTTTATTATAAACTTAGTTACATCGTTTATCTCAAAAGATAGTAAGTTGTGTGGATATAAAGTGACCCTACGTTAATACGTTGTAGCCATTTCGATTAATACAAATTCGTGGCTAGTGTTTATACTTTATATTTACATAATATAGTTAAGGTAATATATTATTATAGATTGTAATAGTACTAAATACATAATGTACCTATAATATATTACATCCACTTAGTCAAACCAATGTTTTCGTGAAATGTAAGTCCAGATAGTGCAATTCATCCACATCGTAGATTTTAACGAAAATACATAATATGAACAGCTACCTACCTAGAAAATTATTGTAATTTGTAAGTTACTTTATACTTTCTTATATTATTTTATGGACAAAAATATAATAATATATTATCAATGTTATATTATATTATAATTTAATTAATTTTAAATTATAATATATGTCACTATACTCATAAAAATAAAAAAAAAGTAGAATTTTCAGTGCTTGAATTGATTAAAATAATTTGGAGAGCAAGGAATTGTATCTTGCTCATAAAAAAGAATAAACTCTTTGCCAATCAAGCGTTGTTATGTTTTAAGAATAACATACTATGTATTAATTGATCAATTGCCGTGAAAAAATAAACAATAAGATAAAAATAAAATATAAAAATAAGTCGACATAATAAAAATGTTTAGTACTTGATAATTGTTTGTTTTCATATCTAGTAACGTTCATAAAGTCGATACAACTGTACAAGTAAATAGATATAAAATTGTTTAAATAACTTGAAATTACTTAATTAAAATTAAATGAAAAATATAATATATTAGAGTAACAATTTCATGGGGTGAGGTCGGTTAAACAGACTGAACCGTGTTTGGACGGTTCACAAAAAAATTATTAACCGAGTTATTTAATATCTTGGTGTCAGGTCCGTGCATAGACTGAACCGTGTTTGGACGGTTCACGAAGAACATTATAAACCGAGGGAAATAATATTTTGGTGTCAGGTCCGTGCAATAGACTGAACCGTGTTTGGACGGTTCACAAAAAAATTATTAATCGAGTTATATAATCTCTTGGTGTTAGGTCCGAGTAATAGACTGAACCGTGTTTGGACGGTTCACGAAGAAAATTATAAACCGAGGGGGGGGGGATAACCCTAGCCAGTCCACCTCTGTGCAAGGCTAAATATTAAATGTACACATAAGCGCAACTCGGGGGGCCCAAAACTAGTAATAGTCTCCCAAAATAAATTATTACATTTTTTTTTTTAAATACTAATAAACGTTTTAAAATTCAACTATAATTCTTATTTTCCTAATTTTATATAAGTTTATAATTATTTTATATTGCCTATGATAAAATAATATGTGTTAAATCATTAGCTGCATGCTATTGTATTTGTTTTTAACTTTTTAAGGAAACCATTTATATTATACCATAACAGGCAGGTAATATATAGCATCGTTAAAATATAGAAAAATATACTTGTTCAAATGATTTTGATCACTTTATATTATCAGGGATGGGCCACTGCGGCGGCTCGCGTACTATTTTTAACTGGTCCGTGCTACATTTCAAATTAGGTACTTTATTAAAATTCAATAATTCTATATTTTAATTTATTATATTGATAAAATTATTAAAATCGATATAACTTTTATTGTAAAACACAGATAATTAAAGATAGAACTTATATTGAATATATAAATATATAAAATTAATTTGATAAACATATCAAAAAAACCTATAAATCCTTCAATAAAAGTCCTATATTTATTATATATCACTTAGACCGTGTTTGGAACGAGATTTGAACGCAGTGCAGCACCGAAATTTTATAGATGATTGTAAACCGTGTATGAACCTATAAACCTATAAATTGTTACTCGCAGTAACTGACTTTCATTTGTACTCCATATGGACTATTATTTTTATGTGAATTTCAAATTTTTACAACCTAACTTACATGTGTCAATTTATTTACGTATTTTGGTGTCGAATTTTAGATTTCATTATGTTATAAATTATTTACATGGTGCAGGGTCACCCTGGTCCAACCTTTTGTAGTTGGCGGGGAAACTGGGGTCTGTCAAAGAAAAAATATATTTTATTTTATAACAAACATAATCTATATATATATATAAATGGAGACAAAAATGTATAACAATTCATCAATCGAGAACGACTGGTCCGATATGGCTCAAATTTTTTTTAAGATGTCCGTAACTGCCAGGAGAATGTTTTTACGAAATAAAATTTTAAGAAAATCCACTGGAAAGGTAGGAAATCTCAAATCTGTATGTTAAAAATATACCAGTGGCGCAACAGTGCATTATATTATATTGGTTGATATTGGTTAATCGGACATGTTTGTTGATTTCATATAATATAAAAATGAATCGCAGAATGTATTGCTAAGCGCAATAATTCTACTGTACGTGTGTTGTGACTGAACTCCTCCTAAATGGTTAGACCGATTTGAATGAATTTTTTTGTATGCGTTTGCGTTTATTCATCTGATTTCAGTACGGTTATGTTAGGTTAGGATTTTGTATTAATTGACTATATCAATCCACCATAGGTAGAATACGACAAACTTGGTACAACTTTGATACTTTAGAGTTAAATCATACACTAACGTACATACAGCACGGGGTCCGCGATCTACCTGATAATGTACTGCTGCGAACCAGAATTTTTATTCCGGGCAACGGAAAAGCTAAGATTAATTTTGAAACCATACACCGAATATTAAATAACGAATTGAACAAAGTTTGAGTCACATATAGTTGGTACACTTAATGGGCAACAAAGTGCACGGGTTCAGCTAGTATTATGTAATATACAAGTTTTTTTTCATATTACATATTGATATTAATTTATTATTATGATGATTAGATTATTGTTTTTAAATAAAACCTAATATTTGTTTATTTTCAATCAAACTTTAAAATTATTAAATATATTTACTACACAATATGTCTTCTAAAGAGGGCCAAAAAAAAGAAGGTTTCGAGGGCTGATGGTTCCAAATTTAATTAAATAGTGAATTATTTTAGTTATAATAACTGCTCTAATTAGTCGTATCTTCCAGTTCATGATGATGACACTGATGACAGTCGTTATTAATCCCACTACGATGACATACACTCTGTGTCTCTGTGACTCTGTATACCTAGTTTAGTCAAGTGAGTAGGGTATTATGAACGACAAAATATAATATAAGATACACATTTAAATTTGTATTTGTCTCGGGTTCTTTTTCAACTGGTTTTAATGCGTTCGTCGAGTACTTGAGTAAATATACTCGGACTTAGGACTATACACTTCATACGCGTGGTGCGATTTAGACAAAGTTTTAGAATGTTATCATACACCATGTCACCATATACTCCAGGAAGACGAAATGAAAAAAAAATACAATAGGCAATAAAGAAATACGATATAACAGTAAAATCAAAAGTCACACAAAGCAATTTAAAACCCGTAATTCTATACTGTTTTGACGATGCGACGCAATTTATTGGCACGCGGTGGTATGTGATTCGTGACAGTATAATATTCTGTTTTATTTTTCAAACACCTATCACCTATGTACACTTAAGGTTTATCAGTGTTCACTGTACACAGCAGCGTGAATACGATTTATAATAATATAAAAGCTAGCTTTGTATGAAAACACACTTGGGGAAAGCCAAGTTCATATTAATCTTTAATGACCAAAGGCCTATAATATAATAATATTGTACACCAAGTGCGTTCTCGTATTGAGCGTTTGGGTTTTTTTATGCTTTGAAAAACGATATCATCGATACAACATGTCGATTATCTAAAGGAGCATATACCTACGCTCGATAAGCCTCTGCATTTGGATACAAACAAACATATTAGATGAAACGACACCATATAATATAATATCGTGTTGAATAATAAAAACATACCTTCGTATTTTGTAGTGACAGTTTACATTGCATGCATGTTTGTTCGTTGTAAAAATATGTGCATTTAAGTTATTTTTCACCTTGAAATAGAATACCGTATTTGTTGTCAAGTTTATTTATTGGCATGGGTTTTAAAAACTGTTGAAATTCTTCAAATCATGTGAAGTAAGTTTTTATCATAGATGTCAGATACCGTTGATTAGTTTACCAATAAATTCAAATCGATTTAAATTGTATTTAATAAAACATGACTCAAATCAATATAAATACTAAGGTTTGAACTGAAGTATAGCAACCAAACTAAATATAACTGATATTTACATTTTTCATTAGGAATACCTATTTTAGTGAGTGTAAAACTCGCATATATATATTATATAACTAGACTAAGCATATGATTGGAAGTTATTGTTGTAGATTGTAGTTACATTTTAAATTTTATCTAAAATGAATTAACATATAATATCACAATATGGTGTAAAATGAAGATATGTAAATATTTACCAATCGAAAAGTGGAACGATTCTATTAAATAATAGCTTTCAGCTTATGAATATATACAACTACTTAATAAATTATGTCGATAGACTTAATATTGATTTTAATGTTTTTAATTTATTTCAAAAGAAATAATAAAATAAAAATACTATGTACAATATACATGCTTTTCTCCTTAACTAGATTCCAAGCAAAATCAATCATCTCTTATAGAAATTAAAATATACAGAATAAGTTGCATTGAAGTTTTTTAAGTGCTTGAAAAATTGTAAAAGTAAAAAGCTACTGATTAAATGTTGCTTTCTGTTATATTATTATTATCTACTTTAATAATATTCATCGATTAAAATATTTTATCAAGTATGAATCTGTATATTTTGCACACAACTCCAGTTTATTTAATTAAATCAGGAACGGATTTGGCTGACTCTAATGAGGTTATTGCGTTTGGATTAGCATAGAAATAAGTTTCAAATTAAATTATTTTAACAAGAATGTCATGAAATCGTTTTCAAAAATGTTATATTATAATCCGACCATAATTCCACGAACTAAACTATTTGTCAATTTTATTGACACTCATTTTCATCAGTATTTGTCTATACATTTTATCAAAAGCTACTAAGAATTTACGAAAAAAAAAAAACTAAAAACATATTGAAAATTAGAAATTTGTACCTACTGTATCCACTTTTGTAATCTATATATACGTGGGGGTTGTACAAACGTTTTGGAGTACATTTACTAAAATTAATTCTTGTGAAAAAAATACATCAGATTTTAAAAATCAATATCTTTGCTTTAGATACAATTTAAAGTTTTGAGTTTTGTGTACATGATGTCATGTACCTATAGGTATTGATTATTGATATATTCCAACTAATAACTAAAATTACTGAAAACTCGTTGAAGTGGTTAATTTATGTAAAATAATAAACAGGATAAAATTGAAGTTACAAACAATTTTTTACAAATTATACAATGTGCACATAGGACTAATAATAAGATACCTATACTAGATAACCTATAATATAGTGATTAATATAACAAATACATGGACGGTCGGAAAATAGGCATTATTTTACCTACTTTCTTGGTAAACAATATTTTTTTATAATTAATTACCTGGGTATTTGGCAAAAAATTTAATGTCTAAAGGGTACTGAAAATCAGGGCCACAGTTAATAACATATTATATTATATAACAAAGATCGGGTCGTTGTCAATACTTACTACTTATTAACGTCGTATTGGTAGACAAATAGTCGCACCCAAAGTTGAAATTATTAATTCAAACGATAACTCTGATAAGTGATAAGACATGCAATACCATAATACCATTGGTCCAGAATATTTTTGTGTAAAGATTAGTAATTTCAATAGTATTAATAAATTCATTTTAATTCATTTTAATATAAGTTACATATTTTATTGGTTTGCTAAAGCTACGATTTTATTGAATACAATGAAAATACATGTACAATTATTATTTAGGTATTTATAATAAATAATAATTAAAATAGTAAACATTAGTAAAAAAAACTATTTTTTAAATAATGACCAATAGATTGTACAAGATTAAACCCGGTTCTCTCTCCTTTTTGGTATTTCTTTATTTTATTTTAAATATAATTCTGTCTGACTAAAATCTGTTTGTTAGTCTTCTGTGTACCTATTATGCTTCTAATTTTAATTTAAATATTTGATTGTACTTCCAATAAAACATATATAAATATATAATTCGTGGATATTTGTTTGTGACATAATATAAGTTGTTTTTGAAATATTGATGAAAAGATTTGACGGCATTTGTTGTTTCAGAACGTAAAACCCATATGTGCGGAGGAAACCTCGCATCGTTACAATTAAAATTTTCAAAAATATAATCGTTAAAATATGGTGTTAATTTAACGTTTTATGGTATATGATTCATACACTTGAAAAGCAGTCACCAACCTCGTGTGAATTTAAAAACATCAAACGTTCATAAAAACTTAATTTCAGGTTCCGGTAGACAAACTTATAAGGCACAGGTATTACATTTTCAAATCTTAGATTTAATTGATTTTGTCAAAAACTGATTTTGCGTAAGAATTCCCGTTTTCCCTTCATTTTTCTTACTTCTGGGAACTTCACATTTTGATCTCCTCAGTGCACCAACTAGATTCACTTTCCCACTGGAAAAGATACTGAAGTTGAAAATCAAAGTTTTATTTCGACTACGTATCGCGTATAGAGGCACACACAAAAAAAAAATTTTAATAAAAAAGAAATACACACATCATTGTAAAATCAATACATTCATCGCTCTACTCAGAATCTAATTACACAGTACACACACATATTCTTAAAACCAATACAGCTTATGTATAACTCAATTTAAAGTAATAAGATATGTACCTACACATGTGTTTTTCAATGAATAAATAACTCAATAGATTTATTATTTTTACTGTACAATAATATAATATATAATACATATAAGTCACTTAATATTATAATATCAAAACGCAAAAGTTGTAATATTAATGGAAATATTTTCTGATTTACATTATTTTTAACACGAATCCCGGAAATGTAATACAATATTAGTTTAAAATATTTACTTTTATAATTGCATTATGTTACTCCTACGTATTCCTAACTGTTTATTTTCCTTTTATATATTTAAAATTATATTGTACTAGATACGAAATTTTGGTGAAAGAATAGGTACGTCTTATTACTATCGATATAAAATATTAATAAAGTGTTTAGTAGTTAGATTTTAAATTTAAATAATAGCATATTTAAAAATGCACATACATTAAAAATTAAAATTTAGAGTTCCCATAGTGTTTTCGGGGTTGTATGATCAAATGAAAAAAAAATAGTAATGCCATACGCATATTATAGGTGTATATGACGTGGATACTGTGTAGCGGGTTCTCTGTTATCAACGATAGAATAAAATGATCAAAAATAATTCATTTCTCGAAAACGAGGTTCATAGAATTATTTTTTGCGACACACAGCGCCGTGGGGCATATTATAATATAACTTCTCCCACGTGGTTGTGTTGCATCTAAATTGGCTTTTTTTTTCAAATGTTCATAAAGTACCATAATAATATGTTATTACTTTGGAGGCTGGGAGGTCTTTTTTTGACTAAGATCAACTGACAATAATAATAATAATTCTTCTCAGGAGATCGACTGATTGAAGAATTAATGAGTGGTGGAAAGACGCTATAATAATAACAAAGTATTTATACTTTGGTATAGGTACATTAAAAAAATATTGAGAACTCGCTTCTACTGTATTTTACTATAGTGATTAGTAGGTTTAAATGTATTTTGAAGAACACTGTAATAGATGAGTTGAAATTGAATTCAATGAAAAATAATTGTTTACGAAAAACGATGCCGTGGGAAGGAAACATATTAGAATATATTTTTAGTGATAGTCCATCTATATAATATTTATAATACGAATTAGTATTTTCTTGATTTTATACGTTGAACTAGGTAATAATTTTTCATTAGCATCGAGCATAATTACATGTTATATACCTATCATAACATGAGTCAATAGTGATTTACCGCAGAATGGTGTAAATAAGCTCACGCCAATGTATTTTCGATATTTTTTAATTTCTATAAAAAAACGTTTGTTGTATTAAATGCTCAAGCTTTTTAACAGAGAAAAAAACATTAACAACATAACTCGAAAAAAAACTAAAAAAGTTAAACATTTAAAGTCTTTATAAATGGTTAAGAAAGATCCAACAAATTTTGAAAATTTCATCAAGATAATGGCCAGAAAATTATAGTATAAATATTTGGTGAAAATTTCAAGTTTTACAGTTATTCCTTTCTGAATTACAACAAAAAAAACATGGTGACAAACAATTTTGTCGAAAACTGGTGTAACAGTTATTAAGAAAGTTGTGAGGAATTTCTTACTTTGACCTCTCAACTAGATATAATACAAGGGCTACCTACACACCACCAGCCACATTGAAGATTGAAGAACATATTATTTTCTGTTCCAACACGCTACGATAGGCCCAAAAAATAAAAAATAAAAAAATATAATAAAAATATACTTAGTAATAAAAGTAAAACCAATACATTTCTCACTTCACTCAGAATCTATATATATAATAAATTCTATAATGGTTAATATACACAATATTGTTAAATCTTACTCGTGGAGTAATGGTAACAAGTTACAACAAATTTAAATAATTTATTTAAACTTTAAGCATATTTCGGGAGTAATTCTGGAAGAAAAAAAATCGTTGTTATAGAATTCAATTTAAAAACAAATATAGTTGCATAGGTACCATTCTATTAAATTAAATTTTTTATGTTTTGTTTAGATTTAATTTATTGTAATTCTGACTATTTTTGACATTATTGTATAGTATATTATTATTTTAATATGTGTAGTGTGTACGACGTACGTATATAGTGATAAAATACATCAGTACTAACGACTTTATGGTACTTGAGTGGTCGTTTTATAAATAGTAAAAATTCAAGTTTATTGAGTTAGCTATTTGCACTAAACAAAATAATATTTACAAATTGATTTAATAAAATAATTTATTTCATCAATATTTAACAATTTGATAAATATCCATGACTTTGTTGTTATACAATAAGTAGTTTTTATACTTTTATCTTAATAATATAAATATATATAGTTATATTTATATATAAGTATAAATTTGTAGATGAGAATTTAAATTCATTAATATGAAATAGTTTAGACAATACCTACAATCTTTTTAATATTGAAATAGGTAAAAGCAAATGGACTAAAACAATATTAATTAATATAATATTAATACTTTATAGTATTTGATCCCGTTCCTATATTATAATTACATTTTTGTCGGTAAACAATGCTAAAGTATACAAGTTTTAAGATAAAATATTTATGGAAAAATTAAACCTTTTCCTTATTCAAAATTCAAAAGAACTTATATAAGAGTTACAATTTATGGTTATTATATTATGGTCGTTACGGATATAAACAGTATCTAAATATTTTCGAATAATAGTCTTTAACGAACGAAGGAAAAACTTTGGTATTACCCGAATTAACTTTCCGTAGGTATGCAATTTCCAAACTTCTCGGTAAGTCTTTACATAAGGTTTATTTTGTAATTTTTAATGGTATATTAATATATTATTTTACTAACGCTATTTGATTTGCATGAGTATGTCTGCACAAGGACGTGTTTATCACGTATAGCCGTGTAAAAATGCTTTTGTCTGAGTAAAAATGTAAGTAAAATCGTGTACTATTTTTATTTATATTTGTTCATAGGGATTTGTCCAATAAATGACCATATCACGCTGTCCTCATATCCGTGCTAATTGTTGGATAATTGCCTGTCTTGCTATCGATACCCAGGGAAAATTATCTATAAATGAAAAGTTTATAAAAATATATTTTACCTATGTAAAGATAAAAGTTTTCCATATTAGAGCAGGCCATGTAAGAAATATATATCACACAATTTAATTTTAAAAAATATATTACATTTCAAGACCTGCTAAAGAGGTATATTTGAGTATTAAGTGTTTATGAAATACCTAATACAAAAAACCGAAAATATGAAATGAAACCAATAACGACAAAAGATTTCAACGAAGCAGGTCAGGTGGACTATAATAGACTTCAGATATTTCACAGATGTCAAATATAAATGGGTTCTTTTTTTTTTTTTAAATCGATATTTTATTGATTGTCAACAGGTTTGTGTTAATTATTTTCGCCCGAAAAATGAACTGTATTTATTTTTTTTAATTTTGTTTCATTGATTAAAATTATCAATAATAATAATAAAATAAGTACCTACCTAAGTACTTATACATGAAACAAATTCAATAAGGTCCGATTCATATAGGTACGCCCATGCCACAAAGCTAAGGTAATATTGAGAGGCTAAATAAAGATATTGTACATTAAATACACAAACAAATCAAAATATCTTTGCCAAACTACCAAATATGTAACTACTAGTATCACAAATCTGGAAGTTGCAATAATAAAATGAGAGTAAGTGGGTGACGTTCTGCTGGGCTACTAAATGGGTGGTGTTAAATTTGAATTCAATAATATATTATCATTGTATAAAAAAACGATTCTGAGCGGATTTTCATGCTATTATATTTATACATTATAATTTACTTTAAAAGTTTCTAGTAGGTACCCACGAATAATATTTTTAAATTACAACACAAAACTAAAATCGTTATTCTTCGTTCAAATATCAAATTTTGTAAGAATTTTGACTTTAAAGTTTAAATAACAGTAGTTTTCAATCCTTTGCTATAAAAATTGAATATTTTATAAATTTTTAACTGCAAAATAATTTGTATATTTTCAATTTGATAAATATTGTCAAATTTGAACTTTAATTGCTTATAAAAAAATCTTATCTATATATTTTTAATAATTTAACCTAATATTATAATAATGTGTGAAGAGCCTTGTATTAAGTTTTTAAGCTTTTAGACTCAACGAATACAATTTAATTGATATTATTAGTAAAAAAACTAAAATATTTGAAAAATAATTTTCGTAAACAGCTCAAAATGAGGTAAAATGTTTTGAACATTTTATCATTTGTAAAAAATATAAATATAAATATATGGTGTAAATTTCCAGTATTAGGTTATTCGTTTTTGAATTGTAACAAAATAAGAAAATCGCTCCATGAGAAATCGAGTGAATATCCGATGTTGTAAAAAATCGAACTTCAAACGCTCATAAAAATTTAATATGACTTTCCAGTGGACATTTTTTTTTTATATAAAAGTAATAATAAAAGGTTTTTTCATTTACACTAACAACAACTTACGAGGAACGTTGTATTACATTTTTAAGTTTTTTGACGGAGCAAACATTTTTTTAACGAAATTAATTTTGAAAAAAATCTACCTTATCTATGTTATATAGAAAATTATAATATAAACATTCAGTGAAAATTTCATGTATCTGCGATAATTTTTGTTATAGTTACACCAAAAACCAAAATCGTTTTTGCGTAAAAGATCCCGTTTTTTCAATTTTTTTTCTTTTTTCTTTTGCTTTTGGAAACTATTTGGAATTGTCCAAAGGAAATTATTGTGAATTTTAAATGTTAACCTCCTGAATGCACCAACTAGATTCACTTTCCCACCGGAAAAGATACTGAAGTTTAAAATTAAAGCATTATTTCGACTACTTATCGTGTATAGAGATACAGATTACAGACACACAAAAAAACACACACACTCACATCATTATAAAATTAATAATTTCATCGATCCGCTCAGAATATAAAATAGTTATATTATAAATTATAATCAATTTTTGATTGTATGAAAAAATACCTATTGAATTACATATCGATACCAATACGCTTTTATTCATATATTTAAAAGGAGATAAATGTTTAAATAATATAATAATAGTAAGTATATATTAGGTATATAAAACAAAAAAAAATTACCTATAACCATTTGTATCGATAATAAAATAATAATACACATTTTTGGTAAGCTGCAATAGTGATGAATAGATTTAGGTACTGAATATGGACATCCATGAAGGAAAAATGTCCACGATACCAAAAAATATATCTATCCATTTCATAAAATGGTATCCATATTGTGAATAATATATTTTCACACGATATGAATATTTTTCATGATGTGAACAACCACTTTACATAAATAACGGTTTCATTAAGTGGATGCGAGTTGCGATGTGTATAATGTATCAGCTGGTGATGATGACATATGGTCCATAAAAAAAAAATAAAACCTGCGCATAGTTAGCTTAAAGTTTAAATAACTATTGGTAAAAGCGTATTATGTTTTGATTTATAAAAACAAAAATACCATTGAGATTTATTTGGGATACAAAATATAATATTTAGCTATATTGAAATTTGTGTTGAAAACACATGGGTATAATATTATAGTCTGCTGGGCACTGATGTAATATAATTACCCATTCGCTTTCATTCCCTATGTTTACAACATATTATAATATGCCGTTCGGATCGCGTTGTTATCAGTCATTTAAAACATATTCAAAACACTCTTGTGCTCACCTAAAGAATGCCTAGTGGCTAGTACCTACACTATGTACATTTATTAATACATCATTATAAATAGATTGTGTATTTGTATTTAAATTGAATATTATGTTATTTCCCGTTAGGTAACCGTTTTACGATCGGTTATCGAGTCCAATTCAATTGGTAAGCCAATTGTTTATCTCTTCGATGTTTATATTGCATTTTACACAACACAAAGATTATACCTTTCACTATATCTGTGTGTTGTTATTATTTCACTACTGTTGAATTTAAACAATCTACCTCTTGAGTCTTGATTTCATAATACAATATATAACGGGTAGGTAGGTACCTATTGTGGATGGTTAACTGAAGAGATCGTTTAAATACATCACTGATCACTAATGAGTAATGACTATAGAATAATGGCATATTATATCCACCAATGCGATTATTATCGAGGTTAACGCTATATAATTTATTCGTGTAGGTATGTATTCATAAAAATACTAGCAGAAATTATTACTACACAATGCACAGTTCATATTATTATAATCTACAGGTGAAACAAATACCTGAATGTATAAAATTGATATATTTAATTTAATAATAAACAGCTGTAATTAGCTTGAAGTCACGAGTTTGTATTTGATTAAGGTTTTGTTGTTTGGAACTATTAAACTATGTTGGCAATTAATGTGTCTGTAAAACAAATTTAATTTTTGATTCTGAGTGTAGTGATGAATGCACTGGTTCTATAATTGTATAAATATTAATTTTTTGTGTTTCTGTTATCAACCCTTTGAGGTTGATGAGAGGGTTGAGGGTGTAGGGATTGTTGCATCAGAAGTAATAAATTCCTAGTAGTTTTCAAAATAATCAAAATAAAAAATAGGAATAAACCGAAAAAAAGGATTTTTTTAAGCAAAACCAATTTTCAACAAAATTAATTATTTTTTTTGTAATTAAAAAATAGATACCTAACTGTAGGGATTTTATTTTTACCAAATATTCATATTTAAATGTTTTTCAAATATTCACTAGATAATTTTATGATTTTCTAAATATTTTGGCTTTTTTAAGCTGTTTGTAGCCTGTAGGCATTTTAAATGATTGTGTTACAATATATTATTGTATACTTTTATGTTTTTTTTTACATATAATATATTCTTGAACAAAATAGTATATGTAACGGTGAATTGGTTTGACAATTGGATTTCTCCGTTAACGCGATATGTCTTACTCGTATGTTTGGAACTCTTTATACAAGCTAACCATAAAAGCTATACGAGTTTTATGTAGATTATATTATATTGGTTTTCTTAACTCACGAATTTCATATTATTTCTTTTAAAAGAAACCTCTCATGAAAATTCAGTAAATAACATGCCAAGAGGGGTGGTCAGTTAATGGGGGTAATATATATGTTTTAAATTGTTTTTGTCTTACTTTGAAATAGTACTTATAATAATCTTACTATTTATAATATTTCAAAAATAAAAATTTCGTAATAAATTAATCTGATGACAAAAACAGGTGTCATACTTGCCTTATCTAGCGTAAAGTGTGTAACACTAGTAACACATTTTTGAAAAAAAACTCAAAAAAGTTAAATATTACAATCAATAGCAAATTAAATAAAGTTAATTGAAAATATAACGTGTAACATATAATAGTATGTCCATATACACATTATATTTCTATAATAGGTTATATAGAATAATAATTATAAAGGCCGTTATTATATCAGTCTATTCCATAATTTATTATTTGTAGACATTTTTTTACTATTTGTGATAGGTAGTTTTAGTATGTGGTAATTTATAATACTGTTTTCAATTGGCAAACAACAAAATAATTCGTAAGTATTCGTAAAAATTGGTACTTTAGGGAGGTCATTTTTCGATTTTCTCAATAGTTATTAGTACCACCGGGAAAACCACCTATAAATTACGAAAAACCGCAAAAAATGGAATTTTAATTTCTAACGCTTTGTTTACCATCACAGAAACGAATAAAAAACAATAATATTTTAATATTAATTAAACTTACAGGTTATAATAAATAATAACAATATAAAAAATCGTCTCTGCTCAGAATCGTTTTTCTTATACAATGATATTATATTATTGAATTCAAGTTAAATACAATCCATTAAACATTGACCCACGTGTAAGTGTGTAACCTACTGTTCAGCAGAGCGACATCCACTTACCCACTTTTTAGAGATATAAACACCAAAAAAATAACATAACGAAAATTCGTCAAGACTGTGTTGTATGTCTAATTGGACAGCCTACACAACAAATAATTGGCTGTAAACAACCTTCAACGGGAAATGTTATACCTACGTAGAATTTTATTTTTATAAGAAATAAAAAACAGGAGTAAGACAGTCGTCAACTATAGTAACTCAAGAAAAATTATATTTTTGGAAATGTACTTGATTACCTACTATGAGTAACTTCAACTTCATCATAGGTACCTAAAATAGAAAAATAATATTTAAATTGGTGCACATTACGAAAAGAAAAACGTGAAGATCACAATCGTCGTCAGCCTTAAATAAAAAAAACATGACATTTTTAACGATAGTTTAGCAGACTTAATTGATATTTTTGATACGACAACATAACAAAGAGTGTAATGGCTGGAATAGATAAAACACTGAAAAAACAAGAAAAACGAAAGGAGTAACGGGTTTTTCGTTTAAAAACTTTAAAAAAAGAAGTAAATTACAAGAAAGAAACAAATTAACAGTTACTGTTGAACTATCTTCCTCCTAGACCAACAGTGAAATAGAAAAAAAGTTCAATAGAAGTAAAGATGGGTTCCACCTTTACTTTGAACAGTTCAAACAAAAGAAAACGAGGTAGACAGAATGTTATGAGTAATGAAATTGTAATTGCCTAACCTAAGATGTAGTAAGTGATCAAAGATATATCATGTACAATCAATAATACATTAATAATACGTATTCATGTATATAACGCTCACATATTATGTCGACAGCTACAGTAGTTTTATTATTTTTAATTGTTTTGGGATATCCTCTAAGCTTTGTGGGATTACACACAGTATGCAAAATAAAATATTACACTAGATATTACGTTTTTGATCAACTTTATATTATTGTATCAACTAAACCTTTTATAATTTTTCATGTTTATTTAAATCTGGTCTTAAATTTTCTATATCACATTTAATTAATTTTTTTTTAACAACGCTTTGGACAATTCTGATTTATGCAAACAGTAAACGTTGTTTTCACTTTAAATTTCTTCAATTGATACGTTTTGTTGTATCATCCAAGTACCTATTATAATATGACACAAAATATGAAAGATAATATATATATATACTAATATATATATTTGAGTTAACAACACAAAATTGGATGTACATTTTAAAGTACTAGCTCCTTCAATATAGGTTGTATCGTCTTGAAATCTTCGAGGTTCAATGCAGTGACACCTATCTAGATAAAATTTCTGTTCTCAAAAAAGCCGCGTTTCGTGTTTAAGTTTGAGAAATTGGCAAAACAAAATTTCACACCAATTTTTTTTGTTGAAAATTCAAATTTTGATCACAACATTTAACCCCTTTATAATTGAGTTAAAAAACTGTAAAAAACTGGTATCTGGTCTAGGGACATTTCTGCTTCGATCCTCGAAAATTTTATAAATATAGGACTTTTATTGAAGGATTTATAGGTTTTTTTGATATGTTTATCAAATTAATTTTATATATTTATATATTCAATATAAGTTCTATCTTTAATTATCTGTGTTTTACAATAAAAGTTATATCGATTTTAATAATTTTATCAATATAATAAATTAAAATATAGAATTATTGAATTTTAATAAAGTACCTAATTTGAAATGTAGCACGGGCCAGTTAAAAATAGTACGCGGACCGCCGCAGTGGCCCATCCCTGATAATATAAAGTGATCAAAATCATTTGAACAAGTATATTTTTCTACATTTTAACGATGCTATATATTACCTGCCTGTTATGGTATAATATAAATGG